>NC_140956.1:91704277-91894277 GCF_014529385.1 Adiantum capillus-veneris | reverse complement strand
TTTGATACACTTACGGCCACAAATAGCTCGTAGATGCGTCGGCGTGTGCGCTTCGTCTCACGGGGAATGCTTGGCGTTGTCGCGTAGCTCTCCTCGAGCCTACCGCAATGGTGCAGTCGGATCTCCAATGTGTTGAGCGAGCCGGGCGTAGCGAGAGGATGAAGCTCACGCTCGCTCTCTTTCTCTCTCACACACAGTAGACGGCAGCGCTAAAACTTGATTATGATAAAAGTCTTTTTTACAAAATGACCTAGGTACCTTATATACTAAGGCTACCTAAGGTTTAACCAAAAATGGGATTGAAAGGGTCAAATGGCTTTGTATTTACAATCTGGAAGTGCCATTGCACCCCGGCTTCTGAAACTAGAATAACTACTCATTACAAATGACGTTTATAGCCATAATCCGCAGCATTTCATAACTCGCAAAAGATAAGACTTTGATACGAAACTTGAGTTATGTTGTGTTGTTGACCCAGCGGTCAACATTCCCCCCTTCCGTGTTCATGTCGTCCCCGACATGACCTGATTGTCGATGGCGATGTGGTCTTTGCTGTCGTTTTGTTGTTGGAAAGAAAGTATAGACTATAGCCTTTGCAGTAGCTTTTCTTGTTCGTCCAATTCGATGTACATAGTCTTCACATGATTTAGGAAAATCATAATTGATGACGAACTTTATGTCTTTCACATCCACGCTCCGAGCTGCAGCATCTGTTTCTGTCATTATAGGTCTACTGCCATATCTAAATTCAAAAAGAACCCAATGTCGTTTAACTTGACTCTTATCATCATGGATAGAGAAAGCTCCATCCATCACTTGCTCCAGCAAATTTGTCAAGTTAGAGTATTTGTGATTCTCAGAAACAACTTCTACAATCTGTAGAATTGAGTGATTGGCTTTCTGATCTTGTGAGCCAATGACAACTTTGTAAGGATTTTGTCTTGTGATTACTCTTATGTCTGCTCTTTGTCATTGAGGACTTCTTGGTTCTTGAGTTATGTTGTGTTGTTGACCCAGCGGTCAACATTTTGCTGTTGTTTTGGCTTCATCTGTTGCACTGCTTGTAACTTTGTCGAACCACAACAAGAACTATGATCCATTAGAGCGGATATCTATCATTGTAACCATTCATCTTTTGAGATCCTCTGATTACTTTTATGTATGCTCTTCTTCATTGGGGACTTCTTTGTTCCTGTGCAATCATGTTGTTAGTGTTGTCTGCAGCTTTGTCATTGTAGGCCATTCTTCGACTCGCCATTGAGGAGAAGTATGCTATCATCTGAAATTGGTGCTCCAATTCATTTGTCATTTGATTTGAGTAGCATTTCCTTATTGTTGATGTAGAAGGAATATGTACAAGAGGATGGTGATAGGTGTATATAGATTAGGGTCTAAAACCTGGATGACCAAAGGGAAAAAACCCGGTGGGAAAAAAATGCCTTTGGTATACGCTCTTATTGGAGTTGAGCAGTTGAACGTGAAGTACATGTTCATGAAAGGTGTGTGCTTGGGTGAAACACGGAAAGAGTGCCTGATGCAAGTGCCAATTATGGGACACTCTATATGCATATGAGAAATTTGTCCACAAAAGCATGCAATGTGAAAGAAGGAGATGATGGGTGTTTCGAGGAATAAATGTAGCACATGTGACATCAAAAGATGTCTCAATAGCTTCCACCTTTCCAAGAAGGGTTTTCGATGTAGAAGCTTCTCCACTCATATCTCACTGTGCTCAGTACGTGAGTGTCTTTTGGACCTTCTCCTTCACTTCACCAGATTTAAGTACTTAGACTTCAACTCTTTTGCTCACCTATACCAGCATGAGCGACACAACGTAATTATGCTCAACTCTTCCAGCTTGAGCAGTACCTAGAATAGCTAAGACTCTTAGACCACAGAGAATATTACTTGAAGCTTTGGGACTAACACCTCACTCATTTTGTGGCTTAGCGACTCGATTCTGACTTTTATGACATGTCGGTAGCCTGTTGACACTGCTTTGTGACAAGTTCTTTGGCTGTTGTAGTGGCTGCTAAGACATACTTCGGGAAGTTTCACCGTTTTCTTGTACCTTCTTCTCTTTGTAGTGCTCAGGCCTCTCGTCAGTCTTTTCTTCATGTGGATTATGGATTTTTTATTTTTTTCTTAATAATAAACAAAGAAAATCTTAAAACAACTCAACAAAAGAAAAATAATTCAAATAGAAATCTAAATGCTATGTACACCATACACATGTCCCTAGGGGCTCATATATGGATTTTGTCCCCATACTCCTCTGTAACACTACTATGAGGGCATATACTCTAAATTTCGTCAAACAATTATCACAATAAAATGCAAAAATTCAATGCATCTCACAAAACATTGCCCTCTAATAGTCATAATGTGAGGTCCACATTCAGAATGCCTCCCCCCTTCCTATTTGGAGTCATCCTTTACGACAGGGTATCGCAAAGGGTATGTGTTGTGCTTGGGAAATTAAAAGTTGTGCCTATGCAGGCCTTGTAATGTAGCCCTATTATGCATACACAGTCAATGCATGGAAAAGATTTATGTTGTGAAAGATGTGGGTATAAGCAATTTGCTTATTGGCATTTGTTGGCGAGGCTTCCTATTCTAAGCAATGTAATGGTCTTTGAAGCTCCTATATCGTTGCTTGATTGAAGCGACTTGTCTCTTCTAACTGTACTGTAATCGTAAGAAGAATTGTAAGAATTCAAGCTGTCATGCACTGACAGCCGTTTTGTTGATCTTCTTTGGGACGCATTTCTTTGCGGTTATTGGCTGTTTTGTTGCTGACGCTCGTTTGGGAACCCATACTTGCGAATGCTTCGTTTCTGTTTGAAGAGACTTCTTTGGGATCCACCTTTTTGTTGTGTGAGTCGACAGTGGTCTTCGCTTCATCCCTTGTACGCTTGGTTGGTGACGGGATTCAGGCTTTGAAAGTTGATATTGTGGTTGTTTTGGAATCCAAATGAATTCCTGACTTTTTTGTGCTTGAATCAACTTCTTTGGAGCCCAAACCTGAGTTGTGAAAGCTTGTGACTTTGTGATATTCTTACCCATTCGTGCACGCTTTCCCTTTTTTTGTTTTGGTGTTGGATCTTGTGATTTGTCATTAGAGATCTTTGTCTTCTTGATTCATATCTGTTTTTGGCTGATCTGGCTTTTTGGTATCCAGATTTGTGGAGCTTTTTGGCTTTGACTTGTTGTCCTGTTCTTTTGACCTGTCATGGTTGTTGTTGAAGGGGTTGGTGATAGTGATGGTATGAGTTGATGATAGGGGATGTCGTAAGATTCATCACTATCGCTACTATCCTCAGCAAGGTTGACTTCTTGTACTTTCCCTTGATTTTTTGGCTGGTATTGGAAAGTTACTGTCTGTTTGCTCGTGGGTGGTAGTTTCTTGGAGGACTTTTCTAGCCCATTGATTAGAGCATTGTTAGCTCGTTGCTCTGGTCGTATTCCTCCTAGCTGAGTCTTTGCATCCTTATTAGGAGCCCTATATGAGGATGCTTGTGGTGGTTGTGTCTTCATTGAGGACTTTGGAATCCACTTTTGATGCACTTTATTCGTGTAGCAATGACATTGATTCTTGGGTTGTTGATCTTCTTGAAGCTCGAAGTGTTCTACAGAGTCATAGAACTCGTCGTCTTCTTCATCTTTTGATTCTCCACATTTCTTTGTTTGATCCTTATTTCGAGAGCTTGTTGATGTATGGTTCTCTTCGTTTTCCTGGATTACACTCACTGCAAAATAAGGAACGACATCATAGCCATTTTCATCACAAAACTTTGTTGTGGGAGCATCCTCCACGGCGCACACGTCCAGAGTAGCCAAAATGTGTTCCCATCCAAAAGGCTCTAACTCTTCTTCAGGAAATGGTTCTGGGATATAGTCCTTATCCTCTATAACGCACTCTAGGATACATTCCTCACGTTGCAAGCTACCACATTGTGAATCTCCACACATCCACAGTTCTTTAGGCTTACCTAACCAAGCTGGAAGTTCTGGTTCTGCTACTGTGGCGGAATCAAACTCCTCAACTGCTGTTTTCATCACATCCATGTAGCTATGGTCCCTCAAGTTTATCTTTGTTATGGTTTCCATATGTCTCAGGTATATATGGTTATAACCCCAATCTTGGACCATTTTCAATTGTCGCATGAATGGTCTTCCCAGAATGATTTCATAGTTGTTCTTCTTGCCAAAGTTAACAACAGCAAAAGTGTGTTCATATTCAATGCCACAAGAAGTAACAATTACTTTTTTTAGCAGTCCTAGGGGCTTTTCCTTGTGTCCGTCTGCAAGCTGCAGGGTCATTCGAGTGGATCTCAAGGCAAGTTTTCTCCATTTTTTCCAAACCTCTTTGGTTGCAATGGCCACACCAGCTCCACTGTCAAGGATTGCCATGGTTTGTACACCATTGAATTCCACAAGAAGGGTGGTGTTTCCATCTTCTCCCTCGTAATACTCGCCTACCTTGTTTAATGGCACTGGCCTAGTATTTAGTTGAGGCATTTCAAGCTCTTTGATGCCTTCCTCGATTTGAGTCATTGGGGTTTTTACACCAAATTTCTCTAGAGATTTACCCACATTAGCCCAAATGTTTGGTGTTATTCTGAGAAACTCGGCTAACATTATTGTAGAGGTGACTGGGGTAGATAGAATATCTACTAGCCCCTTTGAATCGATGGCCTTGTTGGGAGACAGTCTCTGTGATGCGACTGCAACCACATCTGGCTTGGTTTTGTACTCTCCCATGTAGGACTGTAGTGTTCTTAGCGAATGGGGTTGACTATCCATAGATTGTAAAGATCCTTTGTCACCCCAACACGATTGCACATCTAGATTTATTTGAGATCCAGTCTCAAATTCCTCTATTGGTGGTAGAAACACTCCTCGTTCATCACCAGTCTTGTCTACTCGTCTTCTTAGGTCATCGGCTTCATTGGCCTCTCTGACTTGTTTCCAGAATTCATCAAGACCATCTATCTCTTTACAATCCTCAGGTATAGCTTGGTGAAATCCCTCGGAAGAGTTATCCGTGGTATTCAGTACTATCCTTGGTTCTAATGCTAGGTCTTTGAGTTTTGGTCTGAGCTCATGACTAGAATCTAGCTCTTTTAGTTCCTGTTTTGGTGGGATTACTTGTGTTGGCATGACACGGATCACATCCTCAGGTTTTGCAACTGGTGGTTCTAGTAAAGATTGGGCTGTTTGAATCATTTTCCTGCACATTTCCAATCTTTGCTTTTCTAATTCCGCATAGGGATATGTCATCCACCTCTGTTCTTGGGTTTGGTTTTTTTTGAGCCTCGCATTATAGGCTTTCAAGAGGGCATCTAATGTCTCATTAACCTTCTCTACCAACACAGATCCTCCTGAACTAGCACTTCTCGGTTTCTTATCCGTGGATGGTTCTTCTAGAGGTTTAACCATCTGTGTAAGAGAAGGTGCCTCCTTTTCCTCATGTTGTTTTATCTTCTCCTTTTCTTCGGTAAGCTTCTCAGCTAGGGATTTTTTCTCTCGTTCCCTACGTGCTTTCATCCTAGTCTTTCTAGCTTTCCAACTATTTCGTTTGCTCTTGGTTTTCTCACTAGGTGCGTCTGTCTTTGGTCCCATCATCTATCTTTGGACTCGTGTCACTTTCCATGTTCTTTGTCTCTGGATTCTCATCGGCTTCCTTTTGAGCTTGCGCTCTCGTAACTACTTGAACTGGTACAACATTTTCATTTTCTGAGCTACAAGGTAGCTGAACAATCCCTGATACATTTGTCCTGATTTTCCTGATTTGGTTTGGTTTTTTCGGGAGATTGGGGATCAAGTGAGTGATGCCACACTCAAGACAATAGGCATTTACTTCAGTGATCTCCGTATGAGGACATTGTTTGACCAAGTGGTTGTCACGACTTTTGTGACAATCTGTCTGTGGTTGAGGAGATTCTTTTAGCATTTCCTCTTGGCTATAAGCAAGCTTTGACCTAGATAAACCGTTATTTGCAATGAATCGCAATGTTCTTTCGTCCATTTCATACCTTCTTTCTTTCGACTGAAACCCAGGAGGTGGAGGTTGTACCGGCCTCACCACTCCCTGTTTTTCTCTCACATTTTGTTGCTCCGAAGGGTAGTACTCACTTTGGTTGCTATACCACATTGTAGCTGATACTGGCGTTGGTTTATTTGATGCTTTCATCATTGGCATGTATCTCATGTCTACCGACATTCTAGCACCTGGCAGTGGAGGTTGTTGTCCTAAGACAAGCTGTGGCCTTAAAACTCCTACTGGTCCTGGCGCATTCCCCGTAATGTATCTAGGTGGAGTAGGTGCTTCTGGAACAGGTTGTACATACCTCTCCCTAGCATTTTCCATGCTATAATAACACTCTTCCCCCGTATGGTTCGTCCATTTTCTCTCAATTTCACACCACTTCGGCTCTCTTGAATCAGACCTTACTAGAGGAATCAACCGCTTGACCAAGTCGTCGATAAGCTTTTCTTGATCAACAGGTGCCGTTGGCTTGGCAATGGACTCACTTATCTGTGAAACACTGTGCTGAGAGGATGTGTCATCTCCTTGACTCTTTAAGTCCTTTTCTTTGTATGCCTCACAGTTATCCACTAGATAAAGAGCTTCTTTGATCAACTCGTTTAGCGTCATTCTCCTTATCATATGCAGATCCTTTTGAAGGCTCGCATGTCTCATTCCCTGGATAAAGATCAGCATTAGTCGTGCTTGCGTAGGTAATTCCGCTCTCGGAGAGAGCTAACATATCTCTTGAGCCGTAATGATGCTTTGCGTACTTATTCATCCTCTTTCTGTTGGAATCTATGGATTTGCGAGACCATGTTGTGAGCAATGCCTTTTGGCGAGAATTCTTCAATAAACTCCTCAAACAGCTCATCTAGGGTCTCAAAATCCCATTTTTCCACCGAGTCGAACCATGTAGCTGCATCATCTTCTAGAGTCAATCCAAATCCCGCAAACTGTGTCGCAAAATCTGAAACTTCCTCTGCTCTAATCACTCTTCTAAAAGCCGCTACGTGATCTCTCGGATCTTTATCTCCGGAGTATTTTCTTTTTACCCATTTCTGGACTTGGGATGGTCTAACTCGTCGATTGTCTACAAGTCTAACCAGAGACTCTCCCAATCCTTCTCTCGTTATCGCTCTTGAAGGGAATCCTGGTGGCTCTCTTCTTGGAATTCCTATAGGAATTCTCGTGTTTGGTGGAGGCATTTGTGGTCCTTCATTGACCAAATATCTACCTCTTTCTAGTACAGTCTGTGGATTTTTGCTTTCTACAACTCTGTATTCTCGTCCATACTTGTCGACAACTATAGATCTCCATTGACAGTCGACTCCGTATGTGTAGACATATAAGAGCTTGTAATCCGTTATCTCTTCTAGGTATGGATATGAGCACCTATAAAGATTGATCTCATTGTCGTCAATGTATCTATATAGTCCTTCACTCTCATGACCAATCATCCAGACTCTCTCAACAAGATGGGTCTTTATCAATTGCAAGTTTGGAAGATCCATTGTGGGAGGATATTCCTCTATTGTCGGGATCTCCAAGCTTGTGTAAGCTGCGTTTGAATCTAGGGTAGACATGATTTCTGGGCTTAAGAGCTTTTTCTTAATACAAGTAGACTTAGTCCACATGTTCAAGTGCTTTGGTTAGGGAAAAGTCCAAACTTTGTCCAAAACCGCAACCGTTTCGTCACAATTCTCGCAAATTGTCGCTTTTAGACACCTCTGACTTCCGGATGAATTTTGAGGCCTCAAACGATGTTTTTTTCAAAGTTGAACTAAACGGTTACAGTGGGCATACATTTAGTTCAAGTTTTGCTCTAAGATCTGTAGAGCCGCTCTTAGGCTACGTTTTGATATAAAAACTTTTCCGATCCGATACTGTTTGTGAAAGTTATGGCCAAAATAGTGAAATGCAGTTTAGAATGGTCAAAATGAGTCCAAATTCAATTATGAAAAACATATTTGGGATCTCTGTGACACTGTGAACACTTCTGTATGGTCAAAAGTACAGTTGGACCCTAAAACTGGCCTAGAGACATCCTACGCGTAGTATGTCTATATGCTCAGAATTTAACAAAATTTGGTCCAAAGACTCCCCTTGAGTCCAGCAACACAATGGTATGCTCAGAATTTCAGTTGGACCTAAGAATGGCCTTGAGACATCCTACGCGTAGGATGTCTTTTTGCTCAGAATGACTTGAAATTTTCACCCCAGCTTCTCCTTGATGTGCTGATCACAGTGGTGTGCTCATAGGTTGGTTTGGAGTCCTAAATCAAGCTTGAGACATCCTACGCGTAGGATGTCTTTTTGCTCTGTTTCAGCTCAAACTTTCACTGTAGCTTCCCCTTGATGTGCTTAACTCACAGCTATTTTTACTTTTTGATTCTGACACCTATAGGTTGGTCAAATGATCAAGAATCTGCTCCAGAAGCCTGATGTCTGTTCTAATGAATTCCCAAGTCAAATCAACTCCAAATTGGACTAAATTTGACTAGGAGGCTTGCCTAAGGCTATACAACAGCATAGTATGGTCACAGTAGAACTTTGGTTTCAGAATTATGCCTTAGACATCCTATGCGTAGGATGTCTAACTGCTCAGAATTGCCCCAAATTTGAACCACAGACTCTCCTTAAGGTGCTGATCACTGTGGTATGCTCAGAGGTTGATTTGGAGTGTTAAATCATGGTGAAGACATCCTACGTGTAGGATGTCTAATTGCTTAGAATTGCCCCAAACTTGAGCCACCAACTTCCCCTTGATGTCAGCAACCCAATGCTATGCTTAGATTTTAATTTGGATGTCAAAAGACCCCAAAACTAGCTATCCTTGCTTTTTTCAGTCAAAATACTAAAGTCTGCTTAAAACCCAATTTTCTCACCCAAATGAGCTGAAAACTCTCACATGCACTAAAAACATAATGTATAACATGCACATGAAGTCACCCTATGGTTTGGTCTCAAAAATTATGCCTTGGGCACAATTTGGGTAGGATGTCTGGCAATTTTCGTCTTTTGGTCTTACCCTGTCAAGATATGGTCAAATTTCCACTTTCCAGGTGAAAGTAGGGTAAAACCTACCTTCTAAACACACTGGTAAACTTAGATTTTCAAAATTTCCACCAAATCACCCTGTAGACATCCTACGCGTAGGATGTCTACTACTGATTTTTTCAGATTGAAGTGTCCTTGATGCTTCCTTATGCTCTCAGCAAGTGCAAGTATGCTTCACAATTGCAAAAACATGCAAAAATCACTCAATTTAAGCCTTGTCTGAAATTTTACGTTTTCTGACTCCGCCTTTTGGCTTTCGGTCAACAAAAATAGGGAAAAACACTGAAGTCAATATGTTACTAGGGTAAAACCTACCCTCTGAACACACTCGTGCAGTCAAAATTTTCAAATTTGGTCTCCAGAACCCCCTTGAGACATCCTACGCGTAGGATGTCTATGTTTACAGAATTGCAGGTTTTCTTCACAGAACCCTTGCAAATGCTCTTTTATATGCATAGCATTAGTCAGTCATACAAAAATATTCACAAAAGCTTGTTTAATGCATTTTTACCCTCAAAAGCACACTTTTCCGTGATTTCAAATGCAATCAAGCACTTTAGCAAATAATTCAATGATGAATAGCTCTAGATCAGAATCGAATTACTTACCTAAAGCTACTCCTACAAACCATATGGGGTTTTGCATCTATGAGTAGAAAAACGCTTCACTGCCACACACGGACTAGTAAACGCTTTTATCACCTCACAAATCACTCGACCACCAACAACTACTCTAATCCACATATCCTAACTAAACCTATCTAGTCGCAGACCCTCGGCAAGACACACGCTTCCTGGCTATCCACTTGATCACGGAATATCCTCTTCCGGATCCACTTAAGAAAAACACTTTTTTTAGCTGAAACTAAATCAAGCAACCATCACACGAGTGTTAGTAGGAAACCTACTTAGGTCCTTGTGTCCCCGGCAGCGGCGCCAATGTTGGACGGGAAGTCTCACACACCCATGAAGTGCATGCAAACACTACCTAGATCAACATAATGTCAATCGAGGACACAGATGACACGATAGGCACACAGAGGAAATCTCTTAAGCTTGTCAGGCTGAGACCATCCTACACATACAACCGTCTGGAAGGCCAACTAAACCACAATCAAGAACCTCACTGCCCTCAACTACACCACCTAGCCACATACACACATACGAAAGGTAACTCACCTAATCATGCCAGATCCCTACGAAAATTAAGGAACACCATCCCCTCACTAGGATACACCTGTCCCTAAGCTTCTACACTCAAAACCCATCTGCTGAAAACGCGTAGGATGACAGAGCTGAATTTTGAAAGTGCCCGAAACTGAAATTTATGAGTACCTATGCGTAGCTTATGTCGCCACGATTCTATAGACTACTAGCACGCAGAAAACAGACATCGTTTGATACACTTACAGCCACAAATAGCTCGTAGATGCGTTGGCGTGTGCGCTTCGTCTCACGGGGAATGCTTGGCGTTGTCACGTAGCTCTCCTCGAGCCTACCGCAATGGTGCAGTCGGATCTCCAATGTGTTGAGCGAGCCGGGCGTAGCGAGAGGATGAAGCTCACGCTCACTCTCTTTCTCTCTCACACACAGTAGACGGCAGCGCTAAAACTTGATTATGATAAAAGTCTTTTTTACAAAATGACCTAGGTACCTTATATACTAAGGCTACCTTAGGTTTAACCAAAAATGGGGTTGAAAGGGTCAAATGGCTTTGTATTTACAATCTGGAAGTGCCATTGCATCCCGGCTTCTGAAACTAGAATAACTACTCATTACAAATGACGTTTATAGCCATAATCCGCAGCATTTCATAACTCGCAAAAGATAAGACTTTGATACGAAACTTGAGTTATGTTGTGTTGTTGACCCAGCGGTCAACATTCCCCCCTTCCGTGTTCATGTCGTCCCCGACATGACCTGATTGTCGATGGCGATGTGGTCTTTGCTGTCGTTTTGTTGTTGGAAAGAAAGTATAGACTATAGCCTTTGCAATAGCTTTTCTTGTTCGTCCAATTCGATGTACATAGTCTTCACATGATTTAGGAAAATCATAATTGATGACGAACTTTATGTCTTTCACATCCACGCTCCGAGTTGCAGCATCTGTTTCTGTCATTATAGGTCTACTGCCATATCTAAATTCAAAAAGTACCCAATGTCGTTTAACTTGACTCTTATCATCATGGATAGAGAAAGCTCCATCCATCACTTGCTCCAGCAAATCTGTCAAGTCAGAGTATTTGTGATTCTCAGAAACAACTTCTACAATCTGTAGAATTGAGTGATTGGCTTTCTGATCTTGTGAGCCAATGACAACTTTGTAAGGATTTTGTCTTGTGATTACTCTTATGTCTGCTCTTTGTCATTGAGGACTTCTTGGTTCTTGAGTTATGTTGTGTTGTTGACCCAGCGGTCAACATTTTGCTGTTGTTTTGGCTTCATCTGTTGCACTGCTTGTAACTTTGTCGAACCACAACAAGAACTATGATCCATTAGAGCGGATATCTATCATTGTAACCATTCATCTTTTGAGATCCTCTGATTACTTTTATGTATGCTCTTCTTCATTGGGGACTTCTTTGTTCCTGTGCAATCATGTTGTTAGTGTTGTCTGCAGCTTTGTCATTGTAGGCCATTCTTCGACTCGCCATTGAGGAGAAGTATGCTATCATCTGAAATTGGTGCTCCAATTCATTTGTCATTTGATTTGAGTAGCATTTCCTTATTGTTGATGTAGAAGGAATATGTACAAGAGGATGGTGATAGGTGTATATAGATTAGGGTCTAAAACCTGGATGACCAAAGGGAAAAAACCCGGTGGGAAAAAAATGCCTTTGGTATACGCTCTTATTGGAGTTGAGCAGTTGAACGTGAAGTACATGTTCATGAAAGGTGTGTGCTTGGGTGAAACACGGAAAGAGTGCCTGATGCAAGTGCCAATTATGGGACACTCTATATGCATATGAGAAATTTGTCCACAAAAGCATGCAATGTGAAAGAAGGAGATGATGGGTGTTTCGAGGAATAAATGTAGCACATGTGACATCAAAAGATGTCTCAATAGCTTCCACCTTTCCAAGAAGGGTTTTCGATGTAGAAGCTTCTCCACTCATATCTCACTGTGCTCAGTACGTGAGTGTCTTTTGGACCTTCTCCTTCACTTCACCAGATTTAAGTACTTAGACTTCGACTCTTTTTCTCACCTATACCAGCATGAGCGACACAACGTAAATATGCTCAACTCTTCCAGCTTGAGCAGTACCTAGAATAGCTAAGACTCTTAGACCACAGAGAATATTACTTGAAGCTTTGGGACTAACACCTCACTCATTTTGTGGCTTAGCGACTCGATTCTGACTTTTATGACTTGTCGGTTGCCTGTTGAAACTGCTTTGTGACAAGTTCTTCGGCTGTTGTAGTGGCTGCTGAGACATACTTCGGGAAGTTTCACCATTTTCTTGTACCTTCTTCTCTTTGTAGTGCTCAGGCCTCTCGTCAGTCTTTTCTTCATGTGGATTATGGATTTTTTTATTTTTTTCTTAATAATAAACAAAGAAAATCTTAAAACAACTCAACAAAAGAAAAATAATTCAAATAGAAATCTAAATGCTATGTACACCATACACATGTCCCTAGGGGCTCATATATGGATTTTGTCCCCATACTCCTCTGTAACACTACTATGAGGGCATATACTCTAAATTTCGTCAAACAATTATCACAATAAAATGCAAAAATTCAATGCATCTCACAAAACATTGCCCTCTAATAGTCATAATGTGAGGTCCACATTCAGAATGCCTCCCCCCTTCCTATTTGGAGTCATCCTTTACGACAGGGTATCGCAAAGGGTATGTGTTGTGCTTGGGAAATTAAAAGTTGTGCCTATGCAGGCCTTGTAATGTAGCCCTATTATGCATACACAGTCAATGCATGGAAAAGATTTATGTTGTGAAAGATGTGGGTATAAGCAATTTGCTTATTGGAATTTGTTGGCGAGGCTTCCTATTCTAAGCAATGTAATGGTCTTTGAAGCTCCTATATCGTTGCTTGATTGAAGCGACTTGTCTCTTCTAACTGTACTGTAATCGTAAGAAGAATTGTAAGAATTCAAGCTGTCATGCACTGACAGCCGTTTTGTTGATCTTCTTTGGGACGCATTTCTTTGCGGTTATTGGCTGTTTTGTTGCTGACGCTCGTTTGGGAACCCATACTTGCGAATGCTTCGTTTCTGTTTGAAGAGACTTCTTTGGGATCCACCTTTTTGTTGTGTGAGTCGACAGTGGTCTTCGCTTCATCCCTTGTACGCTTGGTTGGTGACGGGATTCAGGCTTTGAAAGTTGATATTGTGGTTGTTTTGGAATCCAAATGAATTCCTGACTTTTTTGTGCTTGAATCAACTTCTTTGGAGCCCAAACCTGAGTTGTGAAAGCTTGTGACTTTGTGATATTCTTACCCATTCGTGCACGCTTTCCCTTTTTTTGTTTTGGTGTTGGATCTTGTGATTTGTCATTAGAGATCTTTGTCTTCTTGATTCATATCTGTTTTTGGCTGATCTGGCTTTTTGGTATCCAGATTTGTGGAGCTTTTTGGCTTTGACTTGTTGTCCTGTTCTTTTGACCTGTCATGGTTGTTGTTGAAGGGGTTGGTGATAGTGATGGTATGAGTTGATGATAGGGGATGTCGTAAGATTCATCACTATCGCTACTATCCTCAGCAAGGTTGACTTCTTGTACTTTCCCTTGATTTTTTGGCTGGTATTGGAAAGTTACTGTCTGTTTGCTCGTGGGTGGTAGTTTCTTGGAGGACTTTTCTAGCCCATTGATTAGAGCATTGTTAGCTCGTTGCTCTGGTCGTATTCCTCCTAGCTGAGTCTTTGCATCCTTATTAGGAGCCCTGTATGAGGATGCTTGTGGTGGTTGTGTCTTCATTGAGGACTTTGGAATCCACTTTTGATGCACTTTATTCGTGTAGCAATGACATTGATTCTTGGGTTGTTGATCTTCTTGAAGCTCGAAGTGTTCTACAGAGTCATAGAACTCGTCGTCTTCTTCATCTTTTGATTCTCCACATTTCTTTGTTTGATCCTTATTTCGAGAGCTTGTTGATGTATGGTTCTCTTCGTTTTCCTGGATTACACTCACTGCAAAATAAGGAACGACATCATAGCCATTTTCACCACAAAACTTTGTTGTGGGAGCATCCTCCACGGCGCACACGTCCAGAGTAGCCAAAATGTGTTCCCATCCAAAAGGCTCTAACTCTTCTTCAGGAAGTGGTTCTGGGATATAGTCCTTATCCTTTATAACGCGCTCTAGGATACATTCCTCACGTTTCAAGCTATCACATTGTGAAGCTCCACACATCCACAGTTCTTTAGGCTTACCTAACCAAGCTGGAAGTTCTAATCCTCGACATTAGTGTTTTTTTAATAACTCCGCCTCACTCACTTACTCACTTTTTGTTTTAAGGATGGATACCCTTTGTCTTCTCCCAAAAACAAAGTAGAACAAGGTGAAGACTTAGCGATGGCCTGAAGAAGGCAATATTTTTTTGTTCTAATAAATTGCATAATTATTAGAACACATTTGACATGTTAATGGTATGTGTTTGAGAAAAATGTGTCTTAGCTTAATATCGTGCCGTTTTCAATTTCAAAAATTTCGGTTGAGAGCAAGAGGAAAAGGAGAAATCCCGTCCCAAAATAGCGGAAAATAGTGTAAAATCTTGAAAAAAAACTCTAAAATTTTAAAATTTGCTCTTGGCAAATTCAAGAAAAGGAACTTTTTATGTATGGAAAACAATTTTTCTCGAACACTTTAATGGAGAGAGAGAGAGAGAGAGAGAGAGAGAGAGAGAGAGAGAGAGAGATGCACACACACACACACACACACGCACGCACACACACACTCATTTTCATAATGAAAATGTTCAAATGAGTATAGTAAGGCTTGAAATGACTTGAAATGTCACCAATCAAAGCTAACGTGATGGTGACCATTGGATGGTGAGAGGTGCAAAGAAGAATTGAACGTTTTCTCTACCACCCCCTGATGTCCTTCTTGGCCAAAAAGTATGTATATAAAAATTTAGCGAAAGGAAAGAGATGCTATAGACCTTAATTGCACCCAATCTCTCTCTCTCTCTCTCTCTCTCTCTCTCTCTCTCTCTCTCTCTCTCTCTCTCTCGCACCATACATGAGCCATCATTACTTCCCCTCCTGATTGTAGACTCATAGCCTTCATTTTTTTTAGAAACTAAAATTTGATTAAAGAGAATAAACATGAAAAAAATACAAGGAACCCACAGGTGGGGGGTGGGTTATCCCCATTTGAAAAGTAAGGTCAAAAAATCTTTCATCCTAAACCTAGTGAATTGATAAAACACGGGCATCACATTCTTGTGCTGTTGCCACTTGGTGGATTTTTGAATACAAGAGACATACATTCAAAAGGGGCATTGATTGACCTGTTACACAAATGAAGGGTTGACTGCAACAGATCATGCTTGAGAAGGTTTATGGGAAAAGAAGATATATGCTAAAAAACTATGGCATTTCTCTGTAGCTGTATAAACCATAGAATAATTCCTCTCCATATGTTCCATAAGGAGATATCTAGGCCCTTGCAGTTACCCAAGAGAAGATCCTTAAAATCCAAGTTATCGAGATTAACTTGGAAAATGAAAGATTGCAAAAGTTGAATGATTGCTCTATTGTCCATGCAATTGAACCAAATATGGGTATAGTGTTCAGAATATTTTTACACCTGATGCGCACACCATTGCTGACTCTAGCTCTGAGAGCTTTCTCCCTAGTCCATATGCCTTGATGCATGATGCACCACGTTAATGTGTTGTATCTATTGGAAATTGGGTATGCCCATAAAAATTTAAACTTATATGACCATTGTTTGCAGCTCCAACATACATTTCAAATCCGACTAAGACTTTGTTTTAATGCCTTGTAAACTTCAACAACTACATGAAAAATTATGTTTGAGGCCTAGATAGCTTTGGCACGGACTTGAACTTTGCCATAGTACTCAATTTTTCTCTTTCATGGCATCACCTATAGAGATGGAAAATTCCCTTTGCAAAGCTTGAGGTGACTTATGTTGGCCTTTGTCAACAACATCATTTCATGCTTTGGTTCCAACCTTGATGCATTTCTGAGATTTCTTGCATATTCTAGCTTTGGATCTACTTGCAAATACACCAAACCAGAAGGAATCTGGTAGGAAAGACAAATGACTAGCAAAAAATTCCTTCTAAGGTTTCCATGATGACTTGATGATATTCCATGCAATCCATATACTGCAAACCAGCTTGGATCCATAAGGGATAAAAGGGGTAGGAGATAGAAGGAGTTCTCTGAGTTGCAAGTTGATCCATGCCTTGTAATTTTGAAGCTTGAACTTGGGTAGGCCTCTTTTTAGTAGGATTTCCCAATAATCATTTGAATTTGCAGCTCTACAGATCCATTTTGTAGCCATCTTGATTGATAGAAATTCAAGGTTGAGAATAACAAGACCTCCTTTCACTTTAAGCAACAAGTATCCCAAGAGACCTTTGAGATTATAGGGTGATCAACATCTCCTCCCCATAACAAAGCCCTAGCAAGAGAGGTTACTTGCTTCAATTGATATTTAGCTAGACACCAACAATACAAAAAGTAAATTAAAGAAGGGAGAATGTAGTGGTTGAGCACAAATGCTCTAACAGAGACAAAAGCCTGATGATGCTTCCACTGTTTGACCTTCTATTTAAATTTATTTACAACCCATTCCCATGTTTTTTCATATGTGATCTTGAAGGCCATGGGGATACCCAATTGTCTCAACACCTATCCATCCCCGATTTCCATTCAATCCGCTTGTAGTATGATTTGAGGAACTTGATACTTTAATGATTTGTAACTGTGAGGTCCCCAACCCCGAGAAGATTGGGGCGACTGGATAGATGGCCTTCATTTATTCTCCTTCTCTGTTGATGACACCCTACTCCATTTCCACAAAGTAGAGATACAAGCAACAGAAGAGAGGAAGTCCTCTATCCATCATGTTCGTGGTTATAAGGGTCAGACACCACAAGCCAGGTCGATAATTCAAGAATTCTAATGAAAACTATTTCCTAATATAAAGATGAAATCCCATTAACATATTTAGAATCCATAAAAAACGCCTTTAGGCACGTCCGCCATCCATAAACCATAAATATGATATGAGACTTAATTTAAACTAACTAGTAATCTTGTGAAAGTACTCGACTAATTGGGTCCATAGCTTTTAGGGACACAAAGATTTGGGATGTCTCGACTCTTGGCACAATGAGTCTCTAATTTTCTTCTCTTAATAAGAGAGAGTGGAGAGTTTCTTGACTAATTGAGACCACCCATCCTTGATTGGAAACCTGAACCCACCCCTACTTTCCACCCCACACTCACACTTTTTATTTTGTTATCTAATTACTACTACACTATTTTACATATACAAACAATGTTCCTTAATTAGTTCTAGACACAGATTCTTTTATACAGCCCTTCAAACAATACCAAAACAATTCAAACAAGGCCTAATGAAGACAACCCTATAATTCAACAAAAAAAACTTTTCCAATTTCTCATGAGTTGCCGCTACCCGCAGACTTTCTCTGTCTAACCAACAGAGCCTTTGCAAAGGATTTTTTCGCTAACCGCGAATTGCACAACCTTCCCATCTCGCTAACTGCGAGGCATCTTGCTAACCTCCAGGCATCCGAGGCATCCCTCTAACCGCGAGAAGCAAAAAGAGAGCCGATAACCTCAGCTTACTCTCCACTAACCGCGGAATCATCTCGCTACCCGCGAGGAACAACATATATTCTTTCAACAACCAATAAAAACATGATCAGCCAACTCTTCATATCAACAAGTAAAAACTTATCAAACAATAACAATTTATCAAGAAAATTCAACAAACAGTGACAATTTATCAAACAGTTCTTTCACTAGTCTATGAAAACATATGTTTGTTTCTTGTGATAGAATCACGTTTCTTGGACAATTTAAGGGATTCCCTATGCTTAGATTCCCAAGTCAACATGAATAGAAATTCACAATTATAAATTTGTCTTACCGGATTAGTGACACATTCGACTACCTCTCGTGGTTGAGGTTGGATGGCTTCGACTTCCTCCGCAACCAATACCTCCACTTGAGCAAAGTTTGGAGTAGTTGATGTCTTCCTTTGCACCTTTCTTGGAGGTGGAGCGGCATGAGCATCCTTTCAGCTTTAATTCACTCACTTCGAGGCCATCGTAACGAGGTAGAGAAAAGGAAAAGAGATCCCAAGAATCCAAAGGGCAACACAATGATGGTAGAGAAGGACTTGGAGATGTGTGCGCTCCTTGCCGCACTATCGAAGCAAGGGACTTGCCAATACACCGTGTGCGAGCCACAAATGGCTCCAAGCACACAACAAGCCTAAACTAGCAAGCTCAAGAGAGCAAAGGGTGTGTCACTCACCGCTCTACGCTCACCTTTGTGGTGGATTCCTCGCCGCGATGAAGAAGAAGCTGCAGCCGTGCCGCGCTCAACCGCTTCGCTGCCGTCGTGCCGTCGTAATGCTCGATCGCACACACACTCTCCCTCTCTCTCTCTCTCTCTCACACACACACACACACACACACACAAGGAGGTGAAGAAGAAGAAGATGGAGATGGAGATGGAGCAAGAGCACTCTTCTATTGCACAAATGAGAGAATGAGTGAGTTTTAGGTTTAGTTGGCTTTTATATGAACTCACCCCATTCACACTTGGGCGCCCATGCTTAGCCAACTAATCCCTTGAATGTCCCAGTTAGAGTGCGCCTCTCATCGGCGATCACTCTTACCCTTTTCCTATTGGTCCGACAAGCCCGGTACCTGCTGACTCTAAATAATACAACGTTTATAGATCATAGGGTGTCCGTGTGCCATGAGGGTTAACATGCCCCCCTTCCTGATGTAGATTCCGTCCTCGAAAGCTATTGAGTTGAAGCTAGTTCGTCGAGGTGGAAGAGCATTTGAGATGAATGTCCTTAGCCTTCTTCAGTCACTGCAAAATCAAACAACATTGGCACAGTAATGGCATTCTCTTAAAAAGCATATGCAGTTTTAGGTAGACAAATTGATTGGTAAAAGAATTTCAAACAATTTGTTAGCAATGAACATTAAATTGCAATGTAATCAAATGCATAAACATATGTAAAAGTAAAAAATTAAACAAGTCTGGGGTCGCTAATTTGACGGTCGAAAGGCACTAGAGATCGAATATTAATACCATGGGTAAGATTCTTAATTATCTATGGTCAATTAAGTTGTTTAATCGCGAGAGCCAAGTATTCATGTTCGAGGGCTGACTAGAGGCTATATCTAAAAAACTTTGTAGTTAAGCTACCATAAAAGGAATTTCTCATGAAATCATCGCCTGATTGATTACTTTTTTTTTGACCCCCCAAAGTCTTTTCACATTGATTCAATTTTGATGTGTGTGCTTATTTTGTATGCCTTGGGTTTTTTGCTTTTCAAGGAAAAGCGCCCACACTGGGAACCTCTAGGGCTCTAGTACCCTAGGCGATACATGTGAGTGAAGTACCAATTTACGCAGGGATTTCTCTTCCAGCTTAAAATTTTACATTGTGGCACTTTGAATTTTTGTTTGTTCATTTTCAGCATTTTAATTTTGTAACTTTGGGGGGTCATTTAACACTGATACACTCCCCAGGCTCATCACATTAGTAAACTCCCTTTATAATACTTAAGCTAAAGGTCAATAGGGTTAAGCCCACTAGAAAGCCCTAGTACATTTCATACAATGCTACCTAAATCAGATTAAGAACCTAAGTAACCATTGCTTATTAGGAAGGCATTCCCCATGGTATTAAGAGAAGATTTCTAATACCTAGCTTGGTCAAACTAGCTTAGTCGGACTGCTTGATTTTTACACCTAAACAAGTGATTATGACAAAACATTACGTTGAATTAAATGTTTGTTACTAAGCAAATGTGCTGGATATTATCCTACCAATCACAATTAAAGCAGACAATCATAGATGCAAAAAAGATAAGGGGCAATGCTAATGGACAAGAAACACCTGTTTGTGTTGATGGTCGCGCTTGATTTGAAGTGTGAACGAGAGAAAGGTTCCATGAAGGTCCAAATCCTATCAATAGCAACACGCTCCTATACACACTATGAAACACAACAATACCTCTAGGAGGCACATCAGTGGGAAAAGAGAACTTCGCTAATCTCTCAACTCTAAAACAAAAACACTCCTATCGTACTAATCATACCTACCCTCCATCACTCAAGTGATGAGGATCAAAGGTGTTTTATGGCATAGGTTTCTGTTTCACTGTACCAGATGTGACATGTGTAGGTCTGAGTCAATGTTTTGACTTTTAATGTGCATACTCGTTTGCTAATTGCTCTTGCTCTTTATTTTTATTTTTTATTTTTTTTGTGAGTATAAAGCTTTATATGTACATTCCCTAAGATTGGGAGATATAGAGGTCAGGGAGAAAGGTTGAGAGGGAAGCAAGTGAATAATGACAGTCAGCAAACACTCCCCCCTTCCTTGGGTAGATCATACCATTTGAAATGAGCTTGTCACCCTTTGAAACCAATTGTTCCAGTTGGTAATAGGTGAGGATTTTTGCCAGTAGTTTTCTATTACCCTAGGTGCCTCGTCAAGTTGCAAGGGTGGTAAGGTACTCTCCCAGGATTGAACTTGAAGTGGTTCATCAGGTGATTCTTGAACACTGGGAGGTGTGGATTCTTTTGTAGCTTCATGGAGGTCCACTACTATAGATGGAGGTTGTGTAGAAGCTTTTACCTCTATGGATGTATTACATGAGGAGCTAGAAGCTTCATGGGACTCCCCCCTTCCTGAGCTAGGTGGAACAAATCTTTCTTTCTTTGGTACCCAAACTAGCTCGGGAGCGGGTGTGTAGCATTCTGTGATTTTTTTCTTTCTCCGATCATTGATTCGTTTTGGATCTACGGGATTGGGCTCACTTGGGTCAGGTGATAGGTAAGAGCACAATCTACGCTTTGGCACCCAGATTTGATCATTTCCTTGATAGTAGCCTTGGGCTTCCAATAGTCGTTTAGGGATCCATCGCAACATTTTCTTACTTTTATTGGAGCGAGTGGTACGTATCTTACAAGGCTTCTGTTTTTTAGCACTAGCTATGGTCACTAAAGAAGCTTTAGGGACCCACTTGTATGTTTTCTTCGTTACATTAGGATGAGTCTTGTCGGAAGCGATATGCATTGCTTGTAGCATATTTAAGGGTATAGGCATTTCATCCCCCTCAGGTGTTACCCAGGTCGTCCCCCTATTTCCCCAAGTGTCTATGGTTGCTGCTAGGTGGACCCAATCCACATTGTCCGACTCAGTCATCCCCGGTAGGATATCCATATAAGGAGAATCTTGGCCAATGTCTGTATCCTTCTTACAAGTGTAACACTATTGTAGTGGGGCCGAGTGAATTGTGGTGTCAGAGCGATGATCAATAATGGTTTTACTCCCTAAGGGGTGTACCTTACCATTCACCAAATCCACTCTAAGGACAGAGTCTTGGAATTGCAAATAGACATGATTTTTAGACCAATCGTGAACCGTTTGTGCTTCCCTCATGAATGGTCGTCCTAAAATCATTTCATATGACATAAGGTGTTTAGAGAAATCCATTACAATGAACGTATGTCGTACCTTGTGTCCTAGAACTTTGATCTTAAGATCCTTGAGCATCCCCATAGGTTTGGCTATGGTACCATTTGCCATCTTTACCACAATGTTAGTAACACTGAGGCGGGGTTTTCCCATGGATTCCCAACAATCTTTTGTAACGATACTAACTCTTGCACCACCATCAAGAATTCCCTTTATAGTTAATCCCTTGGTAGTGATGGGTAGGGTCGCATTAGACTCGTCGCCTTCAAAATACTGCCCTAATTCGTTAATGGGTACCTCGATCACAGACTCGTGTCCATCTAAGTCAAGTGATTGCACATGATTTTCCTCATCAATCATAATCGAGTTAGGCCTATTTGGTTGCGCAAACTGCGGTAATCCCGTTCGTAGCTCTCCGTTAAGGAATGCTCGAAGTGCAAGGAATAACTCAGGATCTCCATACAACTTTGCTATGATCGTGGTTCGGACCTCAGAAGACATGAAGTCCACTAGTTTGGCAACATTCATTGGCATTTTGTAGGGTGTAGGTCCTTGACTAGGAACTGGTGAGGATGGAATCTCATATTCCTCAATGGGATCAGGTATTCCTTCGTTAAACATTCTTTCCAACAAGAAGGGTGTATGCTCACTTTCTGATGTCCCGTCCTCACTCCCTTCTTGGATGATACTAGATATGGCTAACGGTCTATGGTTCATGTGGGGTGGATGAACTTGAGTGGGAAACAGTGTCATGAATTTTGACATGCATGGGTTCTGGTTCTAGTTTTCTTTGAGTCTCATCCACTAAACCTCTTAGATGTTTCACCTGCTCAATCTCGTCTACTGGGTTTGGGTACGTCCCAATCTTCTTTTTACGATTCTTCCCTTTTTGCCATGCGGTTTATCTTGCGGGTCTTGGATTGGATTTGGAAACACTTGTGGTGTTTTCAGAGGCTCTTTATGGCTTTCTCTTATTCGGTTTTCATTTGGTTCCATGTTACGGTTTTCTTTGTCGGTCTTTCCCTTTGTGGTATTGGTTCTAGTCTCCATTGTCTCGACTGAATCTGAATCATCCTCGAGGTCATTCATATACACGGGGTCATCTCCTGTTCCTATGTTTGTTTTGGAACTTGGCTTTGAATTTCCCGTATTCTGCAACCTCTTCCTTCGTGTCTTCTTTTTCTTTGCTTGGATAACTGACGCGGTATCTCTCTCTTCGAGGATATGGCCTGGCCCTTGAAGCATGGACCGTGTAATCGCATAAGCGGGTGCGACGGGTGGTATTGGCGATGTCACACTAGCAATTTCGACCAAATTTAGGGGTGTGATTTTAGGCGCATTTGGGTTATAGGGGCATTGGGCAATCAAGTGATCTATGCCACAACGATTACATGTGAGTATTGGCATTGCAGACGTGCTCCCTTGATTCATTTGCATCTGTGCAGCATTCTTTTGCAGCCTAATAGGGCACTCCGCTGCTCGATGTGGTCCACCACACTCGTAGCATTGAAGAGGTGGCCTCCTAGCCTGGGTGTTGATATTTTGACCTCTGGATGCGAGAGCAGCAGCTTGATAAACCGGCTTGACTTGTCCCCAACAATCTTCCATGTAGTATATAGGACACTCTTCCAATGTATCAAGTTCGTAGGCAATACTAGTGTCTATTTCCTCCTCACAGCCATCTGCATAAGCATTAGATGGCTCGCAACCCACTTGGTTCATAGGGGCGACTCTTGGATGCGGGGGCTGCGGTCCTAGCACAGGAGGTGGTAGCGGTGTAGCTTGTACAACATTTTGAGATCTAGGGACTTGTTGCGGTAGTTGCTCAACAGGTGGAGCAGGCATCAATACAGGAGCTCGAGGCGCATCCATCCAGGCTACAGGTGGTCTATTTGCCATCATACGTTTGATCATTAAACAATCCTTAGCTTGGTGACCATACCTACCACATGCGTTGCAAGTTCCATTAAATTTTACTCTAAACGTAGGGCACTCACTAGTGCTATGTGGACCTAAGAAAATGGAACACCATTGTTGCTCCCTTCTTGGATACATGTGACTATTTTGAGGGGGTCGATTATCCTTAAGAGACTCTTGGATTGCCTTGGTGAGGTCTGTCAAGAATGTCTCAAATACCTTTGGCTCATTGGCAATGGGCTTTGCAGTCATGGGTTCATACTCAATGGCTTGTGAGCTAGTGGATCTCGTGTCAGTAGACACCCTCATGCCTGCTATCATCAAGTTGTCCTCTAATTGGATTGCATTGGCAGTGACATCTTCCCAGGTTGTGATACCTCTAATCACTAGTCCATTATAGATTCCTTCATTCCTCAACCCTCGAATGAATCGATTAAGCAGTTGGTTATTGTTGAAGCGCTCATTTATAGGGCAGCGAGAGTTTAAGTGCTTTAGATGACTAATGAAGTCCCTTACTGACTCTCCTTCCTTACGTTCGGCCTTCTGTAGCTGAGATGCTACACCCCAAAGCACACCTTCTCGTATGTACTCCTTTAGAAACAACCTTCGAGGGTAGGGTAGATTGTTTTCTCGTCCACCCTTAGGGTTCTATACCAAAATCTCCAGCCTTCCCACTTAATGCAAGCTTAAGGCATTGCACTTATGTAGTTCGTTGCGTTCCCCTAAGGAATCACATACTTGTTCACACACTTCAATGTGTTTTCTAGCATCTTCGTCCCCATTGAAATTTTGCGTGAGTTTGGCAATTTGTACTGCCTTACTTCTAGGCTCTCTATCAGATGCATGATGCATATTCGTCCCCATTGAAATTTTGCGTGAGTTTGGCAATTTGTACTGCCTTACTTCTAGGCTCTCTATCAGATGCATGATGCATATTTTCCGCGATAGATCGACCTATGGTTTGAGCAAACGCTGCCAAGTCACCTATGTGAGGAGGCAGGGCCGGTGGAGGTACTCTTGGAATCATATGTGGGAGAGGGACGGGTACCGGTCTTGGCATATGTGTGGATGATGCAGGATATGGAACATAACCGGGCATAGGTCCACTCGGATAAGGGCTAGGGAGCGGCATTCAAGGAGCATGAACAAGTGGTACGATTGGAGGTGTGGGGGCCATGTGTGCATAAAGGGCTAGAGGCACATACGGTCGAGGCCCCATATTAGGTACTATGACACTAGGTAGTGGCACTGCGCTAACCGTAGATGTCATCGGTACATTCTCTGTCAGGCTTATCCCTGGAGTGAGCACTGTGTTTTCCTTAATAGAGGGTTGAGCCAAGTAAGGGAAGCTAAAGTTGTCGCTCGGAGGCTCAGATTGCATAGAGACCCCAGGTGAAATGACGTAAGATGGGTCCATGGGACTCATTAGAGGAGTCTCCATTTGTGATAGAGTAGGCTGTTGAGCCTTGCTCGTATCCAGAAATCTCATGGGGCCAGTTGAGAGTATATTTACCCCTCGGTTTTGCCTTTCTGATTGAATAATGCCATGGATAACATTACAGATCATTTTCTGTTGATCTTCGATGCTCGTGGCACTAGAGGTGGATTGTACAATCTCTATCCATCCTACATGGTAGGTGTGGCCAGAGTGTAGATCCGTCAACACCTCAGTGTGGAGGTCGTATGTCCAATGATCATTAATGAACAATCCTTCTAGAGTCGACGTGTTAACGGTTTCTTGTGAGGTAGAAGCAATGTTGCTCCCCGTGGTTTTACTTGTCACCAACGGTACTCTAGAGGGAACTTCTGAAGGAGGCAGTTCAACAGGGCCTTCTTGGTAAGAAGTTGGCAGGATATCTACATGGACACTCTTTGGGGGTGTGGGGTCCACGTGCGATCTGAAAGGAGAGTCCACTTCCCCACCCCCTTCGTGTGCTTCATTTACATCAGGTTCCGAGTGAGTAGCTCTACCTAATGTTTCCATGAAACGGCTAAACATACTAGTACTAGGCTGTGGAGCTTCGGGAGGTGCATGGCCTTCTCTCTCAGTGTTTTGGGTAGGGTTTGCTTCCATGATTTCTGAGTCGGAGGAGGAATCACTAGCGGCTATTTTAGGGTCTTGGGTGGTGCTACCTTGTGTCCCCGCTGAGGGTCTAGAGCTTATCGTGGATGGGTAATGGGTGTCCGTATGAACAGAGGCACCCTCAATATGCTCGTGTTCTAGCACCCGCCCAGAGCGTAAGTGCATGTGCTTTTGATACCCTAAGGTGTTAAAAAGCTGCTCTAGGAGGCCTTGTGACTAGTTTTTAGCGTGTTTTTTGTTTGTTTTTTTGCTAGATTTTTTAGAGCGTGTCGTGGAATGGGCCGTGTGATAGCTCGAAACGAGCGTATCGCTAGGAGGGACGCGCTGTGCTTTACAGCCCACTGTTTGGTTCTATTTTGCTCCAAAAAAGCCCGAAACAGTCTTTTCCTAACTAGGGAACTAGGCTCCAAATAGCAAGTCTAAGGGTGCAAGTGGGAAGAGAAGGGAGGAGAGTGGAGGACTTGTCCCACATGCTCTCATTCCCTCTTGAGGGAGTAGGGTATATATATAAGAGTGAGTCTAGTGTATATCATAAAACTGAGGCCTGGGCCTGGGCTTGGGCTTGGGCTTGGGCTTGGGCTTGGGCTTGGGCTTGGGGAAATGATCCCGATCCCGATCTATCTTTTATACAAACCAACCCGTCCGTTTTAAAACTCACGTTTTTTTATTTTCGAAAATTTAACCTCCCCCTCACTCACGTTTTTATTTTTCGGATTTTTTTTTCAAAAAATTTAAATTAATTATTATTATTATTTTTTTTAATGCAAAAATTGAAAAAACGCAAGAAATGCAGAAATTTGAAAAAACACAGAAAATGCAGAAAATGCAGAAATTGAAACTTGACAGAACCAGAAAATGCAGAAAATGCAAAAAACGCAAGAAATGCTAGCTGTGCAGTGCAAACCAGAAAACGTAGAAAACGCAGAAAACGCAAAAAACAGAAATCTCCACACAACTACACACACTCATTCCCTGTCTTTCCTATGATAGAAATTGCACCACAAGAAAGCGTAAAGTGCTTAACCAAGCTTAGTGTAGGGCATTTCCCCGGCAGCGGCGCCAAAAATGTGCGCTCCTTGCCGCACTGTCAAAGCAAGGGACTTGTCAATACACCGTGTGCGAGCCACAAATGGCTCCAAGCACACAACAAGCCTAAACTAGCAAGCTCAAGAGAGCAAAGGGTGTGTCACTCACCGCTCTACGCTCGCCTTCGTGGTGGATTCCTCGCCGCGATGAAGAAGAAGCTGCAGTCGTGCCGCGCTCAACCACTTCGCCGCCGTCGTGCCTTCGTAATGCTCGATCGCACACACACTCTCCCTCTCTCTCTCTCTCACACACACACACACAAGGAGGTGAAGAAGAAGAAGATGGAGATGGAGATGGAGCAAGAGCACTCTTCTATTGCACAAATGAGAGAATGAGTGAATTTTAGGTTTAGTTGGCTTTTATATGAGCTCACCCCATTCACACTTGGGCGCCCATGCTTAGCCAACTAATCCCTTGAATGTCCCAGTTAGAGTGCGCCTCTCATCGGCGATCACTCATACCCTTTTCCTATTGGTCCGACAAGCCCGGTACCTGACTCTAAATAATACAACGTTTATAGATCATAGGGTGTCCGTGTGCCGTGAGGGTTAACAAGATGGAGATGGCTTGAGGGAGAGAGCTTGAGGGTGAGAAGGTAACTCCGATGTCAAGGCAAGAGAGCTTCCGCTTCTGAGAGTGTGTATCTGTGTCTCTTGAAAGACTGTGCTCTTGAAAGAGAAGGGAGAGGTCTTTAAATAGGCTCTAAAGGCTAGCTAAAAATAGAGGGAAGCACGAGAGATAAGCTCACGTACGTTCACGGCTCTATTTTTTTTTTAAAGCGGACATGGATTCCGATGCACGATTTTGATCCTCTTAGAAGAAGCTTTGCTTCCAAGAAAAGAGCTCTAAACTAAACTCCTCCTCTCTTTTTCTAAAAAGACTCTTTCTTTCCTAAAAGTACTCCTCCTACTCCTTCTCTTCTAAAATTACTCCTCCTTTCCTAAAATTGCTCTCTCTTTCCTTAAAGGTCAACTCTTTTCTTTAGTTACAGACTTGAGGCTTAAGTTTTCCATCAACCTATTGTTCTCAAGTGAATAAGGGTCATAATTAATAGTTTTAAAGTCCAATTTTTGATCCGATCGTTCCATTAGAATGCTCTTTGACTTATAAAATGCAAACCTCAAATATTTGCAAAGTAAATGAAATACTTTTATTGAAAAGTGTTTAAGATAGGGGTATGATAATTTTCTGCATTGATTGTCGTATAAGCATAGAAAGAGGGTTGGTCATATTCCCTAATATGAGTCGTATATAGGAGTTTTATCAAAGTTGTCCGCTCGTAGGTGGCGTCCCATTTTATATATAGAGGATCCTCCGGACCCTGAGAATCTTGATGCCTTTCATGAGACCTTTCTCTAGAGAATCCTACACCAACCAACCCAATGAATAAGAGAAGATAGCATACAAGAGAGGGGAAATTGGACACCCTTCTTGACTGATTTTCTTAAGGGAAAAACCTATGAGAGCTCCCCATTTATGGGTACTCTTGCACAAGCATTGCCAAATAGGAGTTGTGTGTATTTAATGAAGTTTCTACCAAAACCAATTTCAAATAGGGGATATTGAATAGGGGAATCCCATTCCATACTATCATAAGACTTGTCAAAGTCAATCTTGAACAATATGAAGTGTTTCTCACTGTTCTGAATAAATTCTATGCCCCCCACAGAGTGATGATAGAATCTAGGACCAATCTTCCTTTTATGACCCCTTTATGCTTTGGAAAAATGATTTGGTGTATAAAGGGACTTAATCTCCTAACTAGAGACAAAGAAAACACTTTGGATATAGAAGTCAGACAAGAGATGGGCCTCTAGCTCCCTATGTCCTCTTTATTGCCCATTTTTTGTACGAGCCTAATAACACCAATGTTCATAGAGGTAAACATAGATCCTACTCTAATGGCCTCATTTCATATGGACAGGAGATATGGATCCATAAAGTATTTATACATCTTGAAAAATTCATTTGGGATACCATCAATACCATGTGATTTACCATATTTAAGAAAGGAAATAAAAAGTTTTAACTCCCCCTCTAAGAGGGGCTATTCCATCAGTCTAACTACGTGCTCAGGCACACATTTTTTTATTATTTTGGCAATAGGGTCTCTGGAAGTAGTATGAATAGCCCCTCTTTTGGGAGGGGAAAAAAAGATATCAAAAAAGAATTCCTTAGCTACATTCAAGTTTTCTTGATGAGAACTCACTGTCTACCCTTCCTTGTTTTTAAGAAAAGGAATAAAACCCTTAGAGGTGGGAGTTGATGGCGAAGACTCGCACGAGGGTTATGGCCATCATCCTTCATTTAGTTGCCCTTCATCTTCCATAGCCAAGGGTGTAGAGGTCATGCTCAAGACAAGCATGGTGATTGCGGTGATGGTGATGGTGTGGGTGTGTGTGTATACACTAGGCACACACAGTGCATAGTGTGTTCTTTGGTGATGTTGTGTGTGTATTTAGTGTGATGGTGACCCCTCTTTATATAGGGGAGGAGGGGGGAGGAATTCTAGAATTTAGAAATGAAGAAATCATTATCTACATAGGCCATGTGACTATGGGCCCCACTTGTCTGGCTGTGTGTATATGTGCCAGAACAACAGTCTCATGAGAGAGAGACTAAGAGAGAGAGATGGGTTGATGAAAAAAAGTGAGAGGTGACATGGAGAATAAAGTAATTACAAGAGGGGAGAGAGGGGAGTGTGTTCAGAGGTGAATCTGTGTGCAGATGTGCGTGAACACAAGAAAAATCAGGTAACCACTGGGTGGGGATGGATCTGTGGGCACCTTTTTTAGTGGAACTGAGTGTGTGTGAGTGTGGGGAAGGTTATTTAGCTACAAGACAAGAGATATGGCGCCCTTTAGAGAGAGAGGGGGGTATTTGGGTCATGGGATATGATAGGAGAGAGAAAGAGGGGGTGGGGTATACTATTTTGGAAGATAGGGTAAGTTGCATGTGAGTTAGGGTGCATTATTGGTGAGTTATAATGCATTATTGGTGAGAGGTGGGGTAGCTTGAGGGGAGAGAGAAAGGAGAAAGGACAAGGGGAAGAGAGAGGGGGTTGACCTTTTGAGTGGAGGAGAGGAAAAGGGACACACGGCGGGGCAACAGTGAAGAAAAAGGAGACAAGGTGGGGATGGGCTACCCCGCAGGCATGAGGTGGCCTATTTTATCTTTCTTATATATTTACATAATCATACTTTATTTTTTTTCTTACTTTTTCCAATGCCTTTTATCACTCCCTCCCTAAGAGGGGGTTTTCATGGGGTGGGGACGAGAGAAGAGGGGTATGGGAGCTTGGCTTGTGAAAAGCCCCCATCACTTCTTTTTCTTTAGAAGGTTGAACATATGCTTATTAGGTTTATCAATCTTGCTAGCTCAAAATTATCTTGTGCACCGGATTGAGGCCTTAGCAGCTAGGAGCTCTTCTTCTCTAAGCCTCGCTTTCAACTCAACTAAATAGGGGAAGGGAGGACTTCCACGGACTAGGAATCCTTCCAAGTCATTTGTTTGTCTCCTAATCATCATCCTTCTATTGTTTCTAATGTATCTAGCTTTCCCTTTATACACAATTCACACCTTCTAAGCCCGGGGGATTCACTATTGGTAATGGGGGGATGTCACCTGCGTGCATCAAAATTAGAGAAACCCCCCTATGTACGGTATCTTACATGCTAACCTACCCCCCTATATACGCACAAGATACGGACGTTCTCGCAATGAGCCATCCCCCCTCATACGGATTTCATACGGAATGTAATGACCCACTATTTTATGTATACTAGTAACATAAAAATTTTAGAAGCACATGCTTTTGCAAAAATACATGTTAAACTGCAAATGAACAGAAGTGTACATTGTAGTGTGTTTTCATTTGCAATAGATGTTAAGAGAAAAAACCATGAAAAGCAACAAATATAATGAATACTAAATTAAAATAAACCAATCGTTTCAATGTAATTTGTCAAAAAACGAATAACATTTTCCTTGTAAACTGTACAAATCTCAATCTCAAAACATATGATACTAGCCACCTACTTAGTAAGCTTCCCACATGGGATTTAAGACACATATGAAATGGATTGTTCTCTAAATAACAAATAATGCATACTCTTAAACAACCATGAAAAACTTCACTCATCAAATCAAAACACATTACAAAACAACTCATATTTTGAAAAAAAACAATTATATGTGATATGAATGCACGTCTATGCTTAAGCAAAATGCACTTTAAAAAAACACCATTTGTATTTAATTTTGAGTTTGTACATAAAGTATAAATCTTAAAAATTTTGCCAGAGCCTCCTTTGTACGGAGACCTATTTCTCAAAAAAAATCAGTACACCCTTTTCTTGGGCTCCCACATGGGATTTTCATCACATAATTTCTTTTTCCAAAAAAACTATCCACCTCATCTTGGGCTCCCACGTGGGATTTAAGGATTATCTTACACATTAAAATCAAACTCTGTCCACCTCATCTTGGGCTCCCACGTGGGATTTAAGGATTATCTTACACTGTTCACCTCATCTTGGGCTCCCATGTGGGATTTAAGCATTATCTTACACATTAAAATGGATAGCTCAAGAGACCCGGTCAAGCCATATGCATAGGTAGAATAACTGAAGGTAAAAATCGATAGCCCAAGATGGCACACCTGGTTAAGCCATATGACCATGTGACAAATTGAGACTATAGAATTTGTAACTACATGGAAAAAAAACTAACAGTCTTAAAAACTTTAACGCTTTTTATCGTAAAAAGAGGCACAACTACACATTTGGTAAGAATGGATAGCTCAAGAGACCCAGTCAAGCCATATGCATAGGTAGAAGAACTGAAGGTAAAAATCGATAGCTCAAGATGGACACTAGGTCAAGCCATATGACCATGTGACAAATGGAGACTATAGAGTTTGTAACTACATGGAAAAAAAACTAACAGTCTTAAAAACTTTAACGCTTTTTATCGTAAAAAGAGGCACAACTACACATTTTGTAAGAATCGATAGCTCAAGAGACCCGGTCAAGCCATATGCATAGGTAGAAGAACTGAAAGTAAAAATTGATAACTCAAGATGGCACACCCGGTTAAGCCATATGACCATGTGACAAATTGAGACTATAGAATTTGTAACTACATGGAAAAAAAACTAACAGTCTTAAAAACTTTAACGCTTTTTATCGTAAAAAGAGGCACAACTACACATTTGGTAAGAATGGATAGCTCAAGAGACCCAGTCAAGCCATATGCATAGGTAGAAGAACTGAAGGTAAAAATCGATAGCTCAAGATGGACACCAGGTCAAGCCATATGACCATGTGACAAATGAAGACTATAGAATTTGTAACTACATGGAAAAAAAACTAACAGTCTTAAAAACTTTAACGCTTTTTATCGTAAAAAGAGGCACAACTACACATTTTGTAAGAATCGATAGCTCAAGAGACCCGGTCAAGCCATATGCATAGGTAGAAGAAGTGAAAGTAAAAATCGATAGCTCAAGATGGCACACCCGGTCAAGCCATATGACCATGTGACAAATTGAGACTATAGAATTTGTAACCTGAGGAGAGCTAAACATGCTCATATGATTATGTTAACCATTATATTGTACCTGACCTATGTCCCCTCTCCTAAAACCAGTTATATAATAGTTCTTTGCCTCACCTTTGCAACGCACCTTCCAAGAAAAACTAGCATGCGAATCGAACTCTGGAATTCTCATAAACAAATCATACTGGCTAACCACTGCACCAAAGCGCCTAGACTGTGAAGGCGCTTTGTTTGTTATTAAAAAAAAACGTTCGTCCTATGCCATCCCTACCCGGCTCTCTAAGCCTGCCGCTCCTAGCTTCACTGCTCTCCATATGCTCCATGGTGACGTATTCTCCTCCCCAACACCTACGGTCACAGTCTCCACCTTTGCTTTCATTCTTTTTTTCTTAACACCACTAGGGAATCTCCAAGGACCTTTGTACTCACCTGGGATAGCATTTTTGAAGATTCGGGAGATTTTTCTATTATCTTGCGGCTAGTACCACCTAGTTGATATGATTCCTAATGGCTTCAAAAAAATAAAAACCATTGATTTGTTTAGAGATTCCAATTTCAGATAAGGGGTGGCAAGCGCATACATCTCCATGCATCATGCCGCCATCCTCATCCGTTTCGAGTGCCGGCCCGAGTGCCGGCCCGTCCTCATCCTAATGAGCTTAGTCTGGCATTTTTATGCGATGCAAATAGCAGTCATGCATCTTGGACCATCCCTAGATTGCTATGGCCACCACAAGCACGACCACGAGTCATGCATCTCTTCGCTTGCAAGGTGTTGGCCTCCCATTGTGAGCGCCAGCACAAACTCCTCCTCACATCGTCATCATCCTTGCCGAAGAAGTTTGAAAAGAGGAAGCTTTGCCACTACAGAAGCTTGCATCACAGTGTATAGACAAACATCTCAAGCATAGAAACAATATACAGTGACAGATCAACATTAATTGAAGAAAGAGTTTGTGGCAAAGCCTTGCTAACTTGAAACAAATTTGGAATCCACCCCTGGCTTCCAGTGGTGAGCATAGATCTAAAGCCAATGTCTACCAAGTGAGGGGGGATACTAGGAAGCTAGAGAAGTTAGAACAGTATCGGTGAAAATTTCACTTAAAGAAACCTAACAACCTTCACTGAGTACAGATCTGAACATTGTTTTCAAACAAGACGATTGCACCGGCCAGCTACATAGTCAAATATAAACAAACTGACAGAAAATTCATTATACCAGACATAAATGGAATTGTAACATTGGAGAAATGGCAAAGAAGGCACGACGAAACAACATTTCACATAATAAAATAGAATAAACAACGATAGAATGAGATCTTAAAGGCACTCACCTTGAAGGCAGTCGCAATTTTCAGCCTGTTTGCGGACAACGTCATTTCAGTCTCTCTCCAGGTGCACATCAGCATCGCCGATGTATGACCCCATGGGATGAATGCCGTGCTCTGTGCATACCACCTCCCAGAACTTGTTGCCGATTTGGTTGCCACATTGGCCCCCTTGCAAAGGCTCCTCCTCAGTCAAAGTGACAACTCTACCGAATGACAAAGGTATAGAGCACTATCTACACACCCCATGAACAATTGTACAACTAATGTAAAAACCACTCCAAACCGTCTGATACATGTGTCGCCTCAAGCCTTTACGTGTGTTGAAAGCTAAGCCTCAGTAGTTTGTAGTTGAAACATTAAATGAGGGCCAAATACAGTATATAGTGTTTCAATTCCTATAACTAATATCTGCTAGACCTGTGGAAAAATGTCAGACCACAACTGTTCTTCGTTTGTGCAACCTGGTCCTAGAGAAATTATTAACCACATAATTTAAACATTGCCAGACCATTCATGCTAAAACATATTTACCCATTGCCTGTAGGTGGAATTGAGCAAGCCAAGACTGCACCACTTAAGGGTGGGTAGGGCTCATCCCATCCTGTTCTACCCAAAATATTGCAGCAATAAGCAGACTCGTGTGCATAAGACATCTTGCATTCACCTTGCAAAGTAGCCAAAAGAGGTGATTCCTCAACATGGACCAGATATTGTTGAACTATCAAGCCACCAAACGAATGCCCCACCAAAACAGATGGCTTGGATATTCCAGATCGAATAAAGTGAGCTACATCCCTTGCATGAGACTACTAACTCGTCAAAAAGGAGATCAAAAATAGGATATTGATGTATAAGTACTGAACTCAGATATAAAAGCATTCTTGGGATGGAAAATTACCTGAAGAGTTCCCCCGACTCTTGAAGGCAGAGTGTCACTCTGTCCCTGAAGTAAGGAGAAACTGTCAAAACTTCAAGTTCGCTTTAGAATGAAGATCTCAACAATGCAGACGGTAGCCTCTACCAACAAAGAAAGACTCATTTTAAACGTCTAATAAGGAATGGGAAAAATTTAGTGACTTTATACAAAGAATAAGATGGAGGATTCAAGCAGTCTGCAAAGAGCTCAAAGATTTGCTAACATGCAAGGTAAGTAAACCATCTTAAAATGAAGAGTCATCCACTGAAATAAAAACTTATCGAACGTACTTAACCACAGTAAACTGTGATGTTCAATGAACTTCATCTCGAAGGCATCTGCTCCAAAAAATACGCTCCCTCACATAGTAGGGTTGATTAAAGTAACCAAACAGCGTGAGTTAAGATAACAATGGCCCTTCCGCATACCTTTTCACATGCTTCCCATCCATTGATGATTGAACAAACAGATCAACTAGCTTGCTCACGGGTACATCTGCATAGTGGTCATCTTTCTCTCCAACTACTCAGTCGACCTTCCTTCACTGCTCCACAATGGCTCCCCCTTATCACCCCTTCATGTGTCTCTGAATTTGACCCTGGCCCCTGCAGCCTGCGAACTCGCCCCTTCTTTGTGGCCCATTTCTGCATGCTTCGGGGCTTCTAGCCCACCATGGACACCATACTGAGGCCTAACATTTCCCATGTCTCTAAGCGCTCATGGCTTTTTCTGAGCAGTAGCTCGGTGAAACCCCTCGCATGTTGAAATTTGCAGCTTATACTGGGCTGGTCATGGAGTTTTTAATGGACAGGGTGATGATGCTTGTGGCTGAAAGACAACTCAGAAGGGATTTCCCCTGTCAATGGCGACCAGCTATGGCGACCAGATTTCCCGCTTGATTAAAAGGGATGTGTGCAAGTAGGTTGGTACAAATTTTTGAAAAGGGTTATTAGGGAGAATGTGCAAAGATTCGCTTCGATTGTGGGAGCCGGCAGCTAGCACAGTTTTCTGGGAGCAGGAGCAAGCAGGGGAGCCTAGGAGCATCCGTGGCAAGGAACGTAGGTAGCACTAGATGTGGATCCAAGCTCAACATGTTCAACCACATGTTTGTGCTCTGAGCTTGCACACATGTAGGCAAATGAGAGCGGCAGTAGCAGGGGATGAAGGTGACCTACTTTGCAAGTTTTTTTAAAACATGAAAAGGTGCAGAAGTTGGGCCCACGGCCTCGCAGGATGCAGATGCATGGGGCAAAGACTGCCTCTGAACGAGATGGCCATGAGCTCGATTGCCACCTATGATGCGAGTTGTCACCTCCTCATTTTGAAGCTTCCCATGTGTTGGTGTACCAACGGACAAGCTGAACGACTTGTATGCAGGTGCACGGCAGTACCCCTCCTTCCTGTCTCATAGGCTGCGTCTGGATGGAGTGCTCTCTGCAGCTTTCGCGATGAGCGTGTAGGGGAGCACGGTTCCCATCTGCAACCAAGAACATAGAGAGAGAAGGAGAGATCGCTGCCGGAGGAAGACATGCTTGACGCAGATAGAGAAAGTTCATGGAGTCGGGGGTTTGCGCAGAGGCGGCGATTGTGGGGTCAACACTTTTACCTTTGAATGGCCAGATTCTTGGGAATCTTGCTCACTACTTAATAGGGTTTCAGTAGAAAAAACCGAGCAGTATGTGTGCAAGTAGGGGTCCGTCACATGTAGGCTGGGAGTGTTCGGGAAAAGTGTGCCTCAGCTTCGCCTGAGCCGGTTGCAAAATCAAAGTAGCTGGTTGTGGGGAGGACAAGAAAGAGACAATTTTGCTTAAAATACATGAAAGATAGTGTAATTTTGCAAAAATACTGGCTAGTATCGTAAAATTTCTGGTTCAAATTTGTCTTGGAGGGATTTTTGTATGTTTGTGAAAATGGTTTTTTTTTAACACTGCATGTAGGGCACAGGGCTAGAAAAATGCATTTTTCCTAACCAAAGAAAATAAGGACAAACTTGAAATTCTCCCGGTTTTTAGGTCAAAATTTGAAGCTTTTGCCGGTAATTACACTAAAACTTTTGAAAATTTCCAAGTTTTCTTCAAGGCAAGATCAAAATCTAACTGGGATTTAAGGATTTCAGCCGGTTAAAATATAGTGGACCCCGGTTATTTTCTAGCATTGGTAGGGTAGGCCGGCTGTCACCCTTTTGGCACATGAAAGGTAGGTTGGTGCCTTTCTTTAATCGATGTAAAGCACACTTTTGAGCAAGGTAGAGGTCTCCAAAGATGAAGACAAATTTGAGAGAGAGAGAGAGAGAGAGAGAGAGAGAGAGAGAGAGAGAGAGAGAGAGAGAGAGAGAGAGATTTAGTAGAGTAAGAGAGAGAGATCGAGGCAACCTTGATGTGCATAGTTTTCCAAGAGAGGCAAGGTCAGACATGAGAATATAATATTGTTGTTATTTGCTGGATTGATGAGAAATTTGAAGGCTTGGACAATATTTTGAGCTTTTCTAATATGGTAATGGGATCTTATCACAAAAGGAATATATATATATATATCCAATGTGTGGCAGGACATAGAGGAATTAGGATGTATTCTTGTTCTTCAATGATTGACATCTTGTTGATGAGTACACTTATGTGTTATCTTTGTGGACATAATCGCCTGTTTTGTGAGGTAATATGTGACAAATTACATGCTAACCGCTCAAAAATGCATCTCAATTGTCAAAAAGGAATGAAAATTAGAAAATTTTGATCAATCCGACAAAAATAGATACATGGGTACTTTGGAAATTTTAAAAATTTGAAGGCTATTTTGGGAATTTCGACAAATTAGAGGGGTTTGAGCTTGGCTTTAAGAAAACGAGGAAATTCACATAAGTTTTAATGTAATTACCGATAAAAGCTTCTAATTTTGACAAAAAAAATGAGAGAATTTCAAGTTTTCCCTTACTTTCACCACGCCGTGAAAGTATTCATTGATGCAGAGAGAGAGAGAGAGAGAGAGAGAGAGAGAGAGAGAGAGAGAGAGAGAGAGAGAGAGAGAGAGAGAGAGAGAGAGAGAGAGAGAGAGAGAGAGAGGCCTACTAATGTATTTAAGGTGGCTCAAGTAGTTGAATGTAGCCCCAATGTAAACCCCCTCCCCACCCCCCCCCCCCCCCCCCCCCCCCCCCCTTATGTGTACGGTATGAGTATGAAATAATGAGGGGCTATCCCTATTGTATACGCTTATGTACAAAAACTAAAACCCCCCTATTGTACACTCACGTGGTACCGTACGAAAAAACACAGTGAATCCCCCGGGCTTCTAAGTTTCTTTAACAACCTGATCCTAAGCCTTCAAAGTAGAGACATTATTATCAAAAGAGGAACAAAAATATTTTTTACTTTCTGCTTAACAATTCCTAATGAAAGCAGAGACTGATCCATATGAGGCCATCCTACTTTGTACACAATAGTAGCATGATCAGACAATAGAAGAGAGTTGTCCTTGACAACTTATGTGCCAGTACCCTTGAAGAAGGCCCTCAATTCAAGGGGGGAGGGGGTCACTATGCATAAATTATGTATATCACGTGCGTTCAAGGACTATTTTTAAAACTCCTTATTTGTACGATGTTGAGAAATAAAATACACCCTTTTTCTATTCAATTTGTAATTTCTTTTTCCCAATTCCATTTTATGTTACCCTTTTGTATGTGAAAATGTGAGAAAAATTAAAATTTAATAACACCTTCTACTGCACGCATGTGATAGTCAATTTTTTTTAAAGTGGCCCTCCTCGAGAGAAGGCCAAAGCTCATATATAATCTACTAATCTTTTTTCTCTATAACAATCCCATATTGCTTGCTAGTCCATGTCATACCTGTTTTCTTCAGAGATATCCAAGATATTCACCTTTGTCATTGAATTTTCCCAATTCTTTTTTTCCTTTCCACTTATGGGCTGTCCAAGCTGATTCCACCTATTCTAGGAATTTAAGACCATGTTAAAATCTTGTGCACGGATACATGGACTAGGGAGACTAGAGAGCTCTTCCTAGATTGCAACTCTATCTACTATAGAATTTGAGGCATACAAAGAGACCATAGTATAATTGAAAGGTCTATCTAGAGTAACTGCAACCCAATCCCCTTTGATAGAGAAGTGACTCTGTATAACCAGAATGCTATATTTTTAGGAACTGTCTAAAGCTACACCCCCTCTTCCACACACATGATTGGTGTTGTACCACTTGTAGCCAACTCCTAGATTTTGTAAATTAGAAGCCAAGAGTTGTCCAAATACTTTGATTTCTTGTGGAAATATGAAGTTAGGTTTCATATTAGAATCCAAAATCCAAATTTTGATGGCTTGTGCCCTGGTAGGGTCAGTTAACCCTTTGCAATTGAAGGAGAAAGCTTTGATATGGGGACACTTCATTTTTTGCTAATTTTGCGGGGTTTGACAAGTGAGACAGAAGCTCTTGTAGGATCCTTGGAGGATTCTTTTTTCCTTTTGGATGAGATAGCAGATGGAATTGGTAATCTTTCCTCCTCTACTTGTGTCATTAGTATATCCATAGATTTTGTTGGAATTAGGATTGCAATGAAACACACACAGCTTGGATAAGACAAACGAAGCTCAAGGCACACAACAAAGAGTGTAAATTACTTAGAGTGCAATGGAAAGATAGATAGCCCTAGAGTGATGGGCATATATGCAATGCACGGAGAAAAAAACCTCCAACTGAGGAAAAAATGCCCTGACGGTCCTAAGTGTGTTCACACACATCACTTACACATGTATATGGTAACAAATCCCCACTGGGAGTGATGCTGTGAACAAGAGCTGACACATAGTGTATAGGGAAGTGCCGTGCCTTGAGACATGATCAGTCCACAAAGTGGAGTAAGCCCAAAGCCTTGTGGAAAGCTTCAAACTTCTCACAAGACAATGCCTTTGTGAAAAGATCTACGAGGTTGTCCTATGCTGGCACATAAGCCATCTATTCTCTCTTGCTGAGAGCCTCTCCCTGGAATAGTGGTAATGCACCTCAATATGCTTTGTGCGAGCATGAAAAATTGGGCTCCTTGCAACTGCCAATGCACTCTGATTGATAGTGTAGATGGTGTTGGCAATGTCCTGTCCAACACCCAAATTAGCCATAAGGCATGTCAGCCATACACACTCAACCATACGCTAAAGACTGCCTTGTACTTGGCTCACAACTAGAAGTGGCCACAATAGGTTGTTGAACCATGAGATGGATGAACTACCGAGCATGAAAAAAAAAACTACTTGTAGACACTCACGTTGGTATAGCCAAAGTGTGTCGACAATAGAAGATGGCATGGGCAGGTATGTGCATGCTAGCCGAAGCATGGCAAAGTTCTGGAGTAGCTATAAAGCTCATGGGCAGACAGGTAGCAGTGGAGATGTATGACTGATGCGGTTTATAGGCCCAGATGAAGGAGATGTGAGGTGCAGTATTTGGGTCCAGGAATGTAGAGCTTGAAGTGTTGAAGGAGCAAGTCTAGACGGCTCATCAAACTGAGCTACAAAGCCCAAGATATTGAGGTTTGAAGATGCGGTGTGTTGCAGATTCTTTCCGGACATGGTAGTTGGGGATAGGTGGCCCAAGTGGATGTTAGTGTATAGGTGCATAGTGCTCAATTTATGGAGCCTACCCATCTTTTCAGATTGCAGATCAAAGCTACGTATTGCAGTTTATGGCCAGTTGAAGTTTTGTCGAAGGCTAGGTTGGTGCCCACATGACCACATGGGGAGTCATGCCATTTGGCATTTTTTGGGTTTTGATAGAGTTCGAGAAGGTGCTATGTGATGTGTGGAATAACATGAGTTGACTGCTCGTCAAATGGAGCCCGGAGTAGGAAGTTAAAGTAGAACCGAAAGATTGGGTGCATTTGCTCGGAATTGCTTGTGGATGATTTTTTTCATGTTTTGAAGACATTATTAGGCGGGCCTGGAAGAGTCAAGAGGCAGCAAGGGTTTCCTAGAATGAAGACCAAACTATGAGCTTATGGTCGGGCCTGGCGGCTTGGGAATCCGACCCCAGACCGAGATGTTGCAGACTGGTGAAGTGTGGGGAAAAAAATTTGAGTAGGGTTTTTTTTATAAAAAAAAGGGCTTTGAGCTTTGGAAGTCATCCCAAGAGGGGGAGCATGGTGACTACCATGTGGCGGGCACTAGCCCCACATGTGGGATTCGGTGGCATGGACGCTGTGTATAAGATCAGGGGCATGAGCTCATTACAATTGTGAAGCGGGCGAGTGTGAGATCCTTGCATTTGTGGATATGGCGAGCCCGATTGGGCGCTGCACTGGTGGCGATGGGGGCGCAGCTCGATGGCATTTTGGTAGGAGCAGGTGGCGCGTTGGTGGGGTTGGGTGGTTTTGGCTGGTGCCCATTGGGCAACGCTGTTCACACAAGTGGTGATGTGGCATGGTAGCCCGTCAAGGGCCGGTTCACACACCCAATGAGGGTCCAAATTTTTTGAGGAGAGGGGTACCATGGTGGTGCCAGTGTGTGGAGCAAGAGAAAGAGAGAGAGAGAGAGAGAAGTTCCAAAGCTGGCCAAGGGGCCTATCCCACCGCAAGGCCAATCAAGTGAGAGAGAGAGAAAGAAGGTGTTCAAGAGCGTTCCCAAAGGGCGGGTGCAAAGGAGAACGGGTGACCGAGTCAGGCGGCAGACAAAAGACCAAAAGGTGTGCACCATGCAAGGGTTGCCAAAACGGATTATGCCAAGTACTAGCAATGCAAGGAAAATGCTAAAAGGAGCTCAAAGAGAACTGCACGAGCTAGAGGAGGGCTCACTTTTTTCTTTTTTGGACATAGACACCCCTATAAAAGGATGTAAACGTGAATTTTTTGGGGCTTTTTCCCAGGGGTCTTTTTGGGGAGCCATTGGGCCTTTTTTCCTGTTGAAGTTTTTTCCAAGGTTCGTGCCTGCATGGAATTGGTTGTATGTGATGTTGTAAATGAAATAAGTCCATTTATTGTCGTCTCCTAGTGTCATTCCCCCTTCCCCCTTCTCTTTTCAGCTTGTGTTCATGTGTTTTCGGGTGTGTGTCAGCGTGTGTGCCCCCCCAAGGTGGGCCGTGCAAAGAGAGATAGAGAGAGGTTGTGTGGTTTTCGGGTGTGTGTCAGCGTGTGTGCCTCTGTGGTTGTGAAAGGTTGTGAATGGAGCAGAGCAAAGTGATTGGGTCTGTCTGGTGCATTGCAAGGTGTGTGTGTGTATGGTTGTGTGCAAGCGGTGGTTTGCTTGCAGGTAGTGTCAAGTTTTGAAGGCAAACTCTAGTGGATTGGGGTGCTGTGTATACCCTGGGCTATAGTGAGGCATTGTGTTGTGGGCTGGGTGTGTCCCCCTTTCCCCCTCTCCATCGTGTCAAAACAACCAGACCAATCTTAGTACAAAAAAGCATGTAAATCTGGTGGCAATGATCCATCCCTGGGATAAAACAAGCCAAGATGTAAAGTGCTACTCAAGTAGAAAAAATCCTCTTGACAGCCTGCCAATGCTTAACCTTGGGCTATGCATGAATCTACTGACCTATGAGACTGAAAACTGAATATTTGGTCTTGTATTGCATACATAAATAAGGCATCCAACAACATTTTGGTAAAGAGTGACATCGATAGGATCACCAACATCACGAAGACTCAATTTCAAACCTGTTTCCATGGGAGTGGCAATAAGTTTGCAGTTCTCAAGTTCAAACTTACATAGCAATGTCCCTATGTAACTTGTATGACACAAGGCAATACCACCATCACACTGCTCAAGCTGTATACCAAGTAATGATGCAACAGTCCCAAATCTTTTATCTTGAAAGTAGCATTTAAATCAGTCTTAAATCTAGCAACATGTCTTTCATTTGGTCCAGTGATCAACAAATCATCCACATAGAGTGCGACAATGGGAAGTATATCACCCTCATGCTACAATGTGCCTTTTGTTGGACTGTTATGTAAGCCTCGTTTGACTGTAGCAATTAAATCAGCCTTAAATTCAGCAATACGTCTTTCATTTGGTCCAGTGATCAACATATCATCCACATAGAGTGCAACAATGAGAAGTACATCACCCTCACGCTTTACATAAATGTGCTTTCTGTTGGACTGTTATGCAAGCCTTCTTTGACCAAGTGAGCGTCAGCCTTTTCATACCAAGCACAAGGAGATTGCTCCAACCCATACAAAGCTTTCTTACATCTACACAATTTATCTTCTTTCCCTTTAATGACAAAACCACGAGGCTGTGTTACATAAACTTCCTCAAATATGTCACCATTCAAGAAAGCAGTAACAATGTCTGACTCATGTACATCCCAACCAAAATGAGCTGCTAATGCACATAAACAACACACATTATTCATATGACAAGTAGGAGCAAAAGTCTCTTCATAATCTATGCCTTTTTGCTGTGCATAACCCTTTGTAGCAAGTTGAGCCTAATCTCACCATCCTGCTTGCGTTCAACTTGTAAACCCAATTTGTACCAATGGCCTTTTTTCCAGGAGCCAACTCACATAAAACCCATTTGTCATTTTCTATAAGTGCATCACATTCTAATTGCATGGAAACTATCCAATTTTCTCAATTTTGTGCTTCATCAAAATATAGAGGTTCCCCAACATCACATAATCTAGACATAGCCAAAGCATAACGATCTGATGCATAAGATGCATGGAAAGAACCTGAACAAGTATGACTAGACACATGTGCATCCAATTTACCATCACACAAAGTATGCACCAGCCATTTTGGCATACCTCTAGCATGCTCATTCTCAGTCCTTTCCTCATCAAGTACATCATGTACATCTACATCAGTAATAGGATGATCCGTAACATTTTCAAAAACCCCCATAGGTTGTACATTTTCCTCATTGTAATTTACATTTGAACTTCCACCACTAAAAAGAGACAAAAAAGTGTCATAAATGTCCTCTCAGCTTCTATTATTATCTCTAATACATGACAAGAAGGGATAAACAGAATATTCTACAAATATAACATCCCATGAAACCAAGATACACTTTGTTTGCGGATGATAAAACCTGTAACCTTTGATTTTAGCACTATAACCAACAAAAATACATTTGATAGCCTTATCATCCAATTTTTTGCGCTACGTTTGTGGCACCAAAGCATACACCAAACAACCAAAAATGTACATGTGCTCAATAGAAGGCTTTCTATTATGCCATGCTTCATATGGACACCTATTAAGTACATAAGTGGCATACATGATGGACAAGATTTTGTAGGACACCTGTTAAGTACATAAATGGCACACATGATGGCCTCAAGCCAAAACAAATGCAGCAAAGCTTGACTTTCGACTATACATTGTGCCATTTCCATGAATGACATGTTTTTCCTCTCAGCAACACCATTTTGCAGAGGCACATAGAGAATTGTACATTGGTGTTTTATCCCACAATTAGCCAAAAATGCATTAAATTCATGAGACATATACCCCCCCTCTCAATCTGAACGGAGGGTGCCCATAATACATTTTGAGACATTTTCAGCCATAGATATAAATTGTTTGAAGCACATAAACACTTTGGACTTTTCATTAAGTGGATATACTCATGCATGCATAGAGTAATCATCAATGAAAGTCACAAAGTACAAGTAATTGCCCAAGCCGGAGATTGCATGGACGCACCAACATCACTATGCACAAGCTACAACCTGCATGTAGCCCTAACTGGAACCATCCTTTGGAAACTTTGAATACTGCATCTTACCAAAAATACAGCCTTCACAAACATGTTTGACAGGTGCATCAAGAGGCGGCAAAGAAGCAACCATATCAGATTTTTGCAAACGCAACAAACTGGCAAAATTCAGATGCCCAAAATGTGCATGCCAAAGTTTTACATATGAAACAACCTTTGAATCCACAACATCATTTGAAAAGTTCTACCCACACTTGTCATACAAATTGAGCTTGTACAACCCACAACATAAAATGCAAGATGCAACAATTTCATCACAAAAAATGAGATCATGTACTGTACATCTATCATCCACCAATTTGACTACAAGACCAAGTCTAGCAAGAGCAGTTACAAACAAAAGATTCTTCTTGAAACCAAGTACATACAATGCATCAGAAAGTGTGAAATAAATACCATTTGTAGAAATAATACCACTCTTTCCAACTCCTTGAACCGGATAAGAGGCATTGTTGGCATAAGTGATTGAATTCCCATGAGGGACATACTCAAGAGAGGTAAACAAATCATGATGTGAGGTAATGTGCTTTGTACCACCACTCTTAAAATACCACACATTTAAATTTGCAGCAATTGACATGCATGCATCATGGATAACAGAACCATAAGTACACTCTGCACTAAAAGCCCACTCTGCATCTACATCAGTGTCACAATCTCCTTTCATAGAAGACTCTACAATAGCTGCACTTATATTGGATCATGTAGTTGATCCAACCTCTTTCTTCTTAGCCTCTTTTGCCTAACACTGCTTAATTAAGTGATGATTAGCTTTACAATAATGGCAACAAATCTTCTTTCTTCCCTTATCACTAGAATTTTCAGACAAAGTGCTACCAGCAAAAGCATTAGGAATAGAAGATTTTCCGCTTACAGAAGAACCATGAGGGGTGGTTACATTGCTGTTACCACCTTTTCTTTGAGCAAAAATAAAATCATGTTCAATTGCACACTATTTAGCCCTTTGTTTTTGGAAAGTGATTCTTGCAACAGCAATGTGCATAATGCATCAAACTTGACAACTTCAGGATTTCCTTGGGTCATTAGCCTCCAAGTACTAGCAAAAGTCTGGTAAGAAATCCGGAAAAGCATCAAGAATAGTTTGCAGAAGGGAATTTTAAAAAATGACTTTGCCAGCAAAAATAAGTTGCTCATTTATATCCTTGACACCAACAAGGGAAGTGTCCATTTCATTTTCCTCATGCATAATCTTCGACTCCAGCACTTTACGCAACAATGCAATTTTTGCCTTCTTGCGACTTGCATAAAGACGAGCCAGAATATCTCAAGCATGTTTTGCAAATTTTGCTGAACAAATGTGAGAAGTAATAGTGCGCTTCATAGACATTGAGGTCAATGCATGAGCCTACGCATCCCTTACATCCCAATGAGCTTGCTCAACAGTAGGCAAAAAAGCTACGGCAGCAACAATCCTACCACCAAAATTTGCAACATCCTCAACATCGCCTACATCCTCAAAACTAGGATGTACATCAACGCCTTGCACAATATTCCAGATGCCCTTTGACACATGGACATGTTGCACCATATAAGCCCACATAGGGACATAATTGGCTCCATGTAGTCAATAAGCAAACATCTTGAACACATTTGTGTTGTTGTCAGCCATGGCAAATGCTACACTTGATTTGAAAACTGCCAAAAAGAGGAGAAATGAAGCGGGAAAAACATGTGCTATATTTAGCACAAACCGTATAATACTCTAGGGGACATGTGATGAAAAAAATGGCACTGATAGAAATTCTGCACAAAATGACAATATTGCATGTGCAACACTGCCTGTAGTGGAAATAGAGGCCAAAATGAGCCTGAATAAAAAATATGATCTCTACGAGCTCCCTCGAAGTATTTGTCAATCTGTTAATGCACCAAAGCTCACAAAAATGAGAGAAAGTGAGCAAGCGTGTGCTAGAGTTGCTGGTGACTAAGCTCAGGAGGATGCAACCTGCTCTGATACCAATTGATGAAATTAGGGTTGCAGAGAAACACACACAACTTGGAGAAGACAAAGAAAGCTCAAGGCACACAACATAGAGTGTATTACTTAGTATGCAATGAAAAGATAGATATCCCTAGAGTGATGAGCGTATATAGAATGCACGGGGAGAAAAACCTTTGGTGAGGGAAAAAATACCCCGACGGTCCTAAGTGTGTTCACAAACATCACTATCACATGTATATGATAGCATATTTCTGTGACTCTAAGCTAAGATGAGATTTGACAAGGTTTTCCTGAGCCTAAAGTTGAGAATGAAAAAGTTCTTCTTTCATTTTTTTCTTATCCTTGTCCTCAGTGTCATGAATAGAGAATTGTTCAAAGCTGGAAGGTGTAGAGGAGGATAGACCCCTAGTTTGACTCATTGGCCTATCTGGTGGGGAGGAGGTGTTCTGAGTAGGGATCTTGCTAAAGGGCTCTAGGTTGGGAGGGGGATCTTGAGAGACATTCTCTTTTTCCACATCCTCATTTGGAGCTGCTTTGTTGGCCTTCCTTGTTCTCTTCCAGGTCTTGAATGAAAAAATTAAATACATCCTCCAAAAGAGGGATAAAGCTATTCTTATGTTTGAAGGTGGATTGTTTAGGGTTTTTGTTTACACTTTTTTTCTTTGGGACTCGTTTTGGAAAGAATATTTCTTTTCTTGAGGGTGCTCTTCTTGAGGGGCCTAAGGTTTAAGGTCAGGGAATTCCTTAATGAATGAACTTGCTTTAGACAATGGAAACAAGCATTTGGAAGGTTGCTATACATCACTATTTGAAGATGAAGGAAATTGCCTGCAGAATCCTTTATTGGAACCAAGACCTTCAAATAAGATTTTAGGTCCACTTCAATAAGCAATTGAGGGTCCCATTTAGGGTTTATACCTCCTCTGGATCTTTGACCTAGGACTCTGCCAATACATGAACCTATATTCTTAAGCCAAGGATAATATTCTACTAAGAGATCAAGGAAATCCACCCAGATTGGAGCCTTGGCTAGCTTAGGCCCTCTAGGGTTAAAACCTAGAAACCAGTTAAACACAGATAGAGGGGAGCTCCTAATGAGTCACTGCTCCCTACCGACTATTTGAAGAGTAGCATTAGCATCATCATAAAAGAACAAATAGTAGTTATTTGGAAGACACTACACATGTGATACCTTGATGTTCTTGTTTTCAAGGTTTGAGCCATCCAACACTTCAAGAAGGACTCACTCCATGAAGTAGGCCAATAACAACCCTCCTGTATTGAAGTTGAGAATGCCAAATCTCTAGTTCTTTGGTGGGGATGATGACACCTCCTTCCTCAGATCAGCTTCATCATCTTCTAGAATGCTTACATTGTCTCTTGCTTTATTGTGTGCAAGCTCTTCTTGAGTGTTTTGGTGGTGAGAAGGTGTGGCTCCCCCTTATTCTAGTTTGCCTTAAGATACTTATTCAACATTGAAACCCTAAGAAATCTGTTTGGAATAGACCCCAATGTCTAAGTGGCATGCTAGCCATGTGGCATAGGAGAGGTGCTGTACGTGGTTATTGACAGCTCTGGATCTTGGATTCACCTGCCTTAGTGGAGAGAATGTAGGATCATGTGTAGAGTTCGTAGAATACCTTGAAAACAGTATTAATTGCTATGGCAGAGGGTGCAAAAGGTGATTCCTTTAGTTCCATTGAGCTATCCTGCAATTGATGCAGCAAGTCATTGTGTAATGCTTCTTGAATCTCCATTGGTCTTGCCCCCTATCCCTAAGTGGAGGGGGAGAGAGAAGAAAAGGAGGGAAACCTCAAATCCTCTGGAACAGTGAGACAAGGTAAAGTTCTCAAAGAAAGTGAGAGTGCATGCAAGACGTGCACACCATTCAAGGTGCAATACTCCGCTCTATAGAGACCAGTGGAGTGCCCATAGCATTCATGTTTGCAAGATGGCCTCTAATTTCTATGGAAGGTCCACCTTAGAACCTGCCCTTCTTTAGGAAGGGCACTTTTGAAAATTTTCCCTTCGAATGATACATACATTTTTCCCTCATGCCCTTTGAAATACTCACCATAATTCTTGAAACCAAATTCAACACATAAATACATTAAGTGAGATAGTTGAAAGTGCATCCATGGGGATTTAGTCTCCAACCTCTACCTTTGAGAAAAATAATCATACTTAGTACTATATGGTATACATGTATATGTATCCAATTTTTTTCCCAAAAATGGTTCCCTTCAAGAGCAACATTGTCTTTGGTCTACTCTTCCACAAGAAGATCATTTTTTAAAAAATATCCCTTCATAGGCAAATTCTAAAAATTTTGACACTTCTCTTGAAGGTCAAAAGTGACCTTCAAGGGCTTTGCAACCTTCAAAAATCAACCCTGTCAATGAACAATTGAGATAAAGGGGGCAACCCTTTATTTAGAACAAAAATATAGCCCTCTAAAAACTGAGCATATTCAAGCTACCTTGTTATCATGATATATAGTCATGGCCATCCACAAAATCCATGGTTACAAAGTTTTTACAGCTTAAAGAAAAATGAGTTGAAATGGGATTTTTTATAGCGTACCCTTTTGGGAGCATAGAGAGAGAAGGAATAAGAAGACACTCAGAGAGGAAGAAGCTTGCCTTTTGAGGAGTACCAAAACTATCAATCAAATTCTAAAATTGTTTAAGTGTCTCGATGGAGAGTATATCTAATGGGTGAGGCTCCAAATGTAGAAAGAATATGCTAGTGAGGCTAATTGGATCTCTAAGGGGTACAATTGGCTTTACCCCCACCTTGAATGACACCTTACCTGCAGATCTATGTGTGACTCGCACATGTGGAGAGAACAAGACCGAGGGGGGACTATTGTTTTGAGGAACCTCAAGAGCAAATATCAGCAACACCATGCCAAAAAATTAAACCTAGGGGAATTGGGTCTTTGGACAAGGGAAAGCAAGAAGGGTTCTACATCTAGCATATCATGTCATCTTAAGAACTAATGTTATGGATCAACAACATCAATAGTGCTAGGACCACTCCTAGCTACAAATATGGAGTTTATGGAATTGGCACTGTGGATGTAGATGTAGATTAACCGGACAACTTTGGTCACAACGATCCTATTTTTTTCACAACCTTTGGAGATATAGAAGGAACATCCTAACTTAGAGAACTATTACAGAGATCTCGGTTGGGAGACACTTGATTTATTCCAAAAGTTTGAATAAAAATTTCCTTTATGTTATTCATGTCATGAATAGTTTTCAAAGGGTTTCTCCTTGTGATTTTACGTTGACTTGGGTGATTGCTTGGCCTATGAGTTATCAATAGGATATGTGTGGCCCAACCTCTAAACACTGGAACACATGCCACTAAGCCATGTTGGACGTTTCTTGAATATTCACTTTGCACATGCAAATAAACATGTTGATCATCATGCTGCACCACTCTGATGATACTTTGGTCCTCAACCTTCTGCATCATGCTGTATCTCATACATAATATTCACTTTCCTAACATGGTGTTCTCAATAAGAACTTATATGAAACATGTACTCCCATTCTAGAAGAAAATATGTGGATTTTGTGCACATATGACCTGCTCTCTTTAACTAGTTTTATGAGAACTCTTTGTACCATGAGTTGAATAAGAGAAAAGTCCTTGCTTTTAAAGAAAAAAGAAAGAAATTAATTCAATCTTGTTATATTTCTTAACAAAGAGGTTGGTAATGCAATCCACATCTATAAGTAGCAAAGTTCTAAAATGAGGGGCACGCTTGAATGATCAAAGAAAAAAAATGAATTATAATAATTAAAATGTTCAATACTACTTTTGCAAATACCTACTGCCCCATTAACAACATTACACTTAAAGGAAAATCATATGAGCCCCTTATATACATGGTGTTAACCATCATATGCATTTATTTAATCGTGTAGAGTAATTAGATGAATACCAATACTAGTAAAGATCAGGGCATATAGCGTTCCAAGTGTGAGCACACACAAATAGTACTTATATTATACACATAGTATTTGATACTAATATCCTTTGTTGATGGATAGTTTTGATTTGGGTTCATTTTTGCCTTTATTTGGACTACTACAAGTACTATGCAGGCAATTTTGTCCCTTTGTCTAGAATTTCCTCCATCATACATTTTTGCATAACATGCCTCCAATAGTCTATTATGGTATGTTCTATATAGCATGTATAGTTTCCTTCGAATTTGGGCATTCTCTACATTGTTTTTGATCTTTCACTATGGCTAAGAGCAATGATGTTTTCAATATGTTGGCTATTGATGAAAAATTGGATGGAGACAACTATCCATTGTGGGATTACATGATACATTATGTACTTGTTTCCAATGATGTATGAATCATGGTTAAATGTTTTGATGTATGCCTAGGTTCTTTGATCCAAGTTCTGTGGAGGATATTACAGATTTTAGAACTCTTGCTCCTACTTCTAGGGTTGTTTTACATATATATGAATAGGCTCTTTTGGAGAGTAGATGTATATATGTGCATGCATTGGTTGTGTTGTCTATGAAGTGCACCATTACTCCTCATATAATATCAAAATAGGATTGGGATATTTTAGTTGGATTGTATGCAAGTTGTAATGAGGCAAAAGTAACATACCCGTATAAACAAATAGAATAAAAAATTGTTCATGAGGATGATGAAATGGACATTTTTCTTGCTAAAACAAATATATCAATGAGCAAATTATTGCTATCGGTGAAGTCATTTCCTATCAATCACTTTTGTCGATCATCATAGATACATTATCGGATTTGTATTAGACTTTTTCTTCTTCTTTCAAGCTTGTTACATAGGGAAATAATAAATATTAATGTTGTTAAGTTTGATGAGTTGGTCACTTTGCTACTACAAAAGGCTATGTTAAGAAAAAGCAGAGCTAAGATACATTGTCAAGAGAATTGCAGTCTAACTAAGAAGGTACAAAATCTCCAGCTGTAAGAATTCATGCTAAGAGTCACAAATGTTGAGATGTCAAGCTCAACATGTACTTCTCTTGGATGACTATCACCAATAATTATCATCACTAGCGTGCCTTGGTGGATATAAATATCATTTCCACCTAGGAGACTCACTAGTGGTACAAGTGAGATGTCACCTGCATGCACCAAAAGTGCATTTTTGACCATGTGCAAGACCTTCCTTTCTAAAATCTATCCATACAATAACCCTTAGTTAATACCTCGGGTTTTGCCAGTGATAAAAAATTTGGATTAAACCAACTTGGTCTACCTATTGGAATGATGGAACACTTATCCATTTAGCTCGTTCACTAGTGGTTCACACTAGACCATTGTACTAGTTTTCCCTTATGTTTTACTTTATCCTTTTTTTCTTTGTAGACTTCTTATCTTGAGTTAGTAAGGAAGAAGAAGTAGAAGGTTTTGCCTCCACGTGTGTGTGTGTGTGTGTGTGTGTGTGTGTGTGTGTGTGTGTGTGTGTGTGTGTGTGTGTGTGTCCGTCCTTGCAAGAGCTCAATCTCTCTCCTTCTCTATCTCTTAACATGGTATCAAAGGTGGGAGAGGATCTTGGAGCATAAAGTAGGAGTAGCGAAAGAAGCTATGTTGAGATTCTCGAGAACCATCATCTTGAGGTGCTTCTTTTTGGAGATTTTTCATATCCGGTTTGTTTGTAGTCCTTTGAACTACTACTGTGCAACCATACTTTCATTCTGAGAACATTTTGATCTTTGTTTTGGAGCTAGGGTAGTTTGCATGTAGAAACACTAAGGTTTGGATTCTATAGATCAACATTTGTGGTGGTCCAAAAAGTTTTTCTTTGGCTGTAGTATTCACAAATACTATTTAGTATTGTGGAACGCACACACACACACACACACACACACACACACACACACACACACACACACACACACACACACACACACACATATATATATATATATATGTATATTGTATTATAGGTAACAACAACTGACTATTTTTAGCAGGCTACTCAGAGACTTGGTGAAGTTTTGAAAACATGTCGTCCAACAATGATGGACTTAAACAGATTGTTAGTGAGAAGCTAGACAAGAATAACTTCCATGCTTGGAAGTTAAAAATGACCAATTCCCTTAGGGGTAAAGGTTATTGGGAATAAATTGATGGGGGAGAGCATGAGAAAAAATCAACATTACATAAGAAATGTGCATTGTTGAACCAAGGAGTTTCAAAGATGATGCATTGTCTTTTTGTGAGTGTGATTGACACTATGGTTGGATACATACAAGATGCTCACACCCCTAAGGAGGCTTGCGACACTTTGATGTTGTTGGATTTGACTAGCACAAAAGAAAAGAGATGCAATTGAGGATTGAGCTCAATACAATTCATAAGAAAAACCTATCTACCAATGAATATTCATTGAGCATAAAGAACATATGTGAGTCCCTTGCATCAATTGGTGTTATAGTTGATGACATGATGTTAAGGTGAAAATATGTGTGCAAGGTTTGGGTCCATAATACAAACTATTTAAAACTAGCATCCATCTTTGAAAGAACGTTCCCATGTTTACATAGTTGGTGTCCTTACTATTTATGAAAGAGATTGAACTTGAAGAGGACTCCTCTATGCAAGGTAGAAATCATTTTAAACAGGCGCCTCTTAAAAACAAATAAAGTGGAAGAGAAAGAGGATGGGGCATAGGTCATGGATATGACAATGGAGGAGATTGACACATGCAAATAACCACCCAACCATGATCTATATAGGCCCTTGGCCATGCTATTTATAGGATCCCCTTTATGATATGCCCGTCCTCACCCTTGGCATGCCCGATCTTAACCTAGGCATGACATTACTCCCCCCTTGGGGAATTATTTTTGTCCTCAAAAACAAAAGTGGTAATATCCTCATAAGAACACTAATGTTTCCATAGTGGCATCCTTCATGGATCTAGCTGTCCATTTGACTGAAACACGTTTTAATAGAAGTCTCCATGAAATCAAGAAGAGCATCTTGATTTTCCACATTGTTGTCTCTTTGCAACTGTTTTTTGTAACATGCCTATGTCTAACATAGTGTGAAAATTCTATTTATAACTCACTAGAGTATGCTCAATGAGTTACCACAACTAAGAGGTGTCTAAAGGAATGCCTCTTCTCACTTTCCATGAAAGTAACATGTTGACATAACTCATTTGGAAATATGCAATCCTTGACTTGTTAACACTCTTCATCAATAAATAACCCCACCATAACTGGTGTTCGAGGCTAAGAACCTGACCTAAACATGAAGGGACTAAACTTAGTCACACAACATGTTTTGCTTCAGAATAAGAAAACTCCAACTAGAGAGATAACCTTTCCAATTGGATTTCTTGGTGCTAACGTACGTGATTAGCATATCCTTTAGCACAAGATTAACAATTATAATGTGCCTATCCTCTCTGGATGTTTGGTGGTACTGAGATGTGTATCCCCACCATTTATCGACAGTCCTCCAAAATGACTGGTAAAGAGGGATCACAATTTCTTGCAACAATTTTTTGAGTAATCATCAATGGTAGGAACAACCATCCTAGTTAACTTTAGTCAACTGATCTACAAGCACCCAACTGATCTATAATCACCCAAATGATATCATAGATATATTGCACATAAAGTGCAAAAATCTCATGAAGATACTGATGTCATGAATGTGCATGCCACTCCAAATCATCCTTTGCTAAACATTAGGACACATAACACCTAGTGTGCATGCATTTAGCAAAAATAGATCCAAACCTACATAATCACGACCGAACTTGCCAATGCTTATGAAAAATGTTATGCTCATAGCTTGTAGGAGAAGAACTAAATACTTTTCATGTGAAAAACATGCTAACATATTTGGACCATAATAGAATGTGAAAATCAATCACATCTATGTATCAAATGAAACATTTTCATAAACAAAACTTAACTTTGCTATATGTGCAAACAACCATCTGTTAAAGTTGTTTAAGAATACTTGTAAACTTAACAAGTGTTACTATGTATCTAAAATTTTCTTGCCATTGAAATTATTATTTATATGACATGCTCAAAATGGTCTAATAAATGGACCCAACCAACACCTAGAGCCTCTATCGTGACTCATATTTGAAATAACGGGTGCGAGTGCCAGTCCCAGAGCCTCATATTCTTCACATGTGGAATATGTCTCATATAAGGATGTCTAAAAAAATGACATCCATCAAGTACGAGATGTACTTGTAGGTAACCTCATAAACCTTGCTCCACATGAGTGAGAGGGACCCTCATAAACCTTGCTCCACACTAGCTAAACCAAACTCCATGAGGTCCTAGACCATGTTGCTCCTCTTGTGATAACATGTTCCAGAGGATGATACAAAAATGTATTTGGTACACTGTCCCAAAATTATTTTCTCCACCATGACCTTGTCATATGTGAAGAGCAAAATCGATGAAAGCATTCTAGCTTATACTTCCTACTTGGAAATCTTAATCAAAGCATATGCAAAAATGAAATAAAACCAAATTATATGCGTATCTAGAGGTTGAACATAACGTTCACTTACCCATAGTCAAGTGCACTTTCAAAATACGTCAAATACAACCTAAAAGGTTTCTTGCTAAAAAGCTATCCTGAAAGAGCTAATATGGCATTGATTTGTTAAATATTAAATGAAAGATTAGTGAAAATCAAGTAGTATTGAATTGGGAACCGTAGGTGTTGCCTTCGCAATTCAAACCCCTTGGTTAGACTCTACAATGTCAAATTCCCTGGTCAGCAGACTCTACATGGAAAGTACTGAAACTAGCAGTCAATGATGACCAACACTGTTTAATGTGTCTACTAATGATTAGAATCAAGTGGGAAAGTTGAGCTCATCCACTACCCCTTGGTAGATTGTGGATTTATTTCCTTGAAAGTACCATTGTGAGGAGGCCAATAAAGGACCATCAACACTCATGGAGTGATTTGGCATTGGGTGGGTCATTAATATAGTGCTACTACAACCACAATCAATGATATAGATCCTCTCAAGTTGGAATCTTATCCATAATTACATCTTGAAATAAGCATAACTCTCTATGAATATAAGAGACACTACAAGAGGTTCTTCATATTAGCGACGCTAGCAGTGTGACGCTCAAATGTGAAAATCCACGACATCGCTATGGGCCTCGCTATATTATTTGTTGCATAGTGATGCTCATAGCGACGTCGACAGGGTAAAAAAATAAACCAAGAGCGCCAAAAACTCAGATCTCAGATCTGAGTTTCGATACTCTCAATTTATAGGTATACATGCGCCTCTCTCTCTCTCTCTCTCTCTCTCTCTCTCTCTCTCTCTCTCTCTCTCTCTCTCTCTCTCTCCCCCCCACACACACACACACACACGACGAGGAGAGGAAGGAGAGCCACGTATGATCTTTCCCTCTCCTCCCTCTCATGTTCCCTTCCCCCCTTGCTCTCTCTCCCTCTCTCTGTCTCTCACACACACACACACACACACATTGTGTAAGAGAGAGAGAGAGAGAGAGAGAGAGAGAGAGAGAGAGAGAGAGAATGTACACACATGCATAAACAAAAAACACATACACACACACACATTGAATGTACAAAGAATGTACACACACATGCATAAACAAAGAACGCATACACATACACATTGGGGGGGAGAGAGAGAGAGAGAGAGAGAGAGAGAGAGAGAGAGAGAGAGAGAGAGAGAGAGAGAAACAAAGAGAGAGAGAGAGGGAGAGAAAGAGAAAGATAAAGAGAGAGAGGGGCAGAAAGCAAAGAGAGAGCGAGAGAGAGATAAGGGGATAAAACAAACACACACACACACACACACACACACACACACACACACACACAGAGAGAGAGAGAGAGAGAGAGAGAGAGAGATCAGAAAAGAGAAAAGGAGAGAAAATATGAAATGAAATGTTATATTAAACTTCTTCAAAATTTCAAAATGATTTGTGAGACCAATCCGATAAACTCTTTGTGGATCGAATATAATGTCTGCATTGTCCAAGAAAATAGTGCATTGGTCGGTGAAGAGCTTTGTCACTGTTTGTCTTTGTAAATAGATGTACTATGACATATATAGATAAAAAGAGAAGGAAAGAAAGATAGAGAGAGAGAGAGCCTACGATAGAGAGAGAGAGAGCCTACGTAGGTTTAAGATTTAGTTTCTATATTTAAGTTAGAGTTTAGGTTTAGATTTAATGTTAGAGCTTTGGGGTTAGGTTTAGGGTTTAACTCAAGATTTAAGGTTTAGAGCTGAAGAAGAGTCCCAACCATCTCTCTCTTTTTTGTAGATCTTAAAGGTGTTTGAAGCTAGTTAGCTTTGGAATGTTCAAAGGGTAGGCAACAACACTAGTTGCTGAAAGCGTTCACCATCTGTTGAGGTCGAGTGATGGAAGAGGAAAGTGGATAACTCAGGACTTTCACAACGTATCAAGTTGGCTTGTGTGTGTGTGTGTGTGTGTGTGTGTGTGTGTGTGTGAGAGAGAGAGAGAGAGAGAGAGAGAGAGAGAGAGAGAGAGAGAGAGAGAGAGAGAGAGAGAGAGAGAGAGTGTGTGTGTGTGTGTGAGAGAGAGAGAGAGAGAGAGAGAGCACTCGCGGTATTGAGTAGAAATTAGAGCAGCTGTGAATTGCTACATCTGAACAAGAGGCAAAGGGGTTTTGTCCACCACATGCATTGTCATGTAGACGTGGGTATGTAGATTTCAACATAGGCATTGACCAATAAAGACGAGATTATAACCCGGTGGTTCTGATCTCTGTGCACCTCTAGACTGAGGTGTGCGAGGATCGGACATGGCTAGAGAATTTGAGGTAGTTTATAGTGTGATCTATGGTTTCTTGATTGTGAGGGAGATTAAGAGAGAGAGAGAGATAAGAGACGGAGGATGCCAATAGAAGATTAAATTTATATTCAGGTTATAAGGTTTTTACATTCATTATGAGTAGTGACACTAATGTTGGGCCGTCCAACCAAAACGCCTATCTAGATCAAAACAAGGATCTTATGTCCTTGTAATCAATGCAAACATGTTGTGCGGCAAACAAGACGTGTTTTTTTGCATCACATTCACGAATTTGGCGAGTTTGATCCATCTATTATAGATCGAATTGTTGCGAATTACAACTCGTCGGACTCTGATGCTGGCCAATAGACAACAATCTTGCAATAGATGTGTTCACAGACGCTTCGGTCAAGCAACATACGTGAGGCCACAAGATGTAGCCTTTGACAGCTCGGAGGGTGATCATACAAACGGCATTCCCAAAGAGGCTATGTTTGAGCCCGAGATCGATGAAATGATCGAGACAATTATAGATTCGAAAACGCTTATCTATAATGACATTAAAAGTGAAGCCGATACGCCATTGTATGGTGGAGCACGTGTGTTTAGGCGCTCCTAGTTCTTCTCAACATGCAGGCAAAGTTTGGATGGAGTGACACTAGCGTCACAACACTTTTCAGGTGATCTATTTCAATGTGTTTACTTCAATAAAAAACTCTAAATGTATAATGATCCTATAGATTACTTACACAAGTGTACCACATTTTTTTTCCTGTGTAGATTGCTCAAAGAGGACATACTGCCAGCTGATAATGTGATGCTAGATTCCAGAGAGGAAGCAAGAAAGATCTTGCAAAACTTGGGGATGGATTACAATTTTATTCATGCTTGTCATAAAGATTTCATTCTTTTCAGAGGGGAATACATAGACATGGAGAAGTGTTCGAAGTGTGATTCCAAGAGATATCGAGTAGATCTCCATGGAAAAAAAATTCCGCAGAAGGTTTTGCGACACTTTTCTCTGCTGCCTCGCATCAAACATTTCTTTGAATGTAAGTCCATGGCCGCCCTAGCATCATGGCACAAGAAGAATAGATCTTCAGATGGTGTGCTGCAGATTCTTGCAGATTGTGTGGCTTGGAAGCATATAAACTACACATGGCCTAATTTTTCCAAGGAAGCTTGAAATTTACGCCTCAACTTGGCTATGGATGGCTAAATCCATTTGGTCAGAGGTCAATATCTTACAGTGTATAGCCAGTTGTCATTGTCAACTACAACATTCCCCCATGGTTGAATACCAAGAAGGGGCACCTGTTCTAAGCTTGATTGTGCCGGTGCGGTATAAAGTGAAGAATATGGATATGTATCTTCATCCACTATTGGAAGAGCTACAACAATTGTGGATTGGTATAGAAGTTGTGGATATGAGACAACACACATGTCGACGCAATGATTTGATCAGAGGCATTCTAATGTGGACCATGGATGACTATCCCGGACTAACAGAATACTCATGCGATATATACTCAAACTCAAACACTATAAACCTTGGTTTTTCTCAAGCTTATATATTGTCATGTGTATACATGCAGGGCTTCAAACAAGTGCATACAGAGCATGTGTTACATGTGGACCTAGACTTAATGCACGTCGGGCGCCCTCACTAAAGAAGCAAATCTACGAAGGTCATCAAGCGCATCTTCCAGAGAATCACAAGTTAGATGATGGTTTTTTGGAAAGAGAGCCACCAAGGATGTCTGCTTGAGCATGGTTAGAGAAAAAGGAGACGTGTGATGACGGTTCATGAAGGATTCTTTAAAGGAGTTAAAGGTTGGTTGCAAGGACAGTTTGACAAAAGTTGAAAAGATATGCTTTGAGAACATGCTTGCCAAACACAAAAAGATTTTTCATTTGAGCCTCATGAGATAGGGTGTGTTGATCCATCCATTGTTGCTCATATGGTGATGTTCACTATCCCTCATGTACCTTGGAAATTGAGACCTATTCCGGTTCCAAAGGCCATTTGCCAAAACTCATTGAATTGCTTAATGAAAAGATCAAGATGGGTATTTTGGAGCCTTCTTGTGATCCATATTCAAACAGGTGGTTTACAATTTGGAAGAAAAATGGTTCTTTACGCTTTATTCAGGATATGCAACCTATAAATAAGGTGACAATCAGAAATGTGGGTACTGGGCCAGTTGTAGATGAATTTGCAGAGGCATTTGTAGGAAGGGCAATAAGGGTATGATCAGTTCCAACTAGCAATGGAAAGCAGGGACCTAACTACCATGAGGACACCTTTGGACTTGGTAAGGATGTGCACCGTACCTCAGGGAGAAACTAATTCAGTTGCACATATGATGAATGGTACGAACAAATTCCTACGTGACTTCATACTTCAAACTACAATGCCTTTCCTTCATGATGTGCCAATCAAAGGATGTGATGTAAGTGATATAGATGTGTCTCTAGACTTGAGAGGGTGCCACAAGTATGTGGCGACCCATATCAATGATTGTGGCAAGATCTTGTCAAGGTTGAAAGAAGTGAACCTTACCTTGTCTGGCCAAAAGTCAGTGTTTGGTGTGAATGAAGTTCTTATTGTAGGACATATGTGTAGGCCATATGGTAGAAGGCCTTGTCCTACAAATATTGATGTAATTTAGAGAATGAAAGAGAAATGTATAAATGTCACTGAGGTTCAAAGGTTTTTGGGTGCATGCATGTTTTATGTTATCTGGATTCCACATTATGCACATGTAGTAGAGCCTTTGTATCCCTGCTTTTGGGAAAGAACCAAAAGTTTCAATGGAAAGAAATGCATACACATGCCATGAGAAAATTAAAGAAATTGTTGCTTATGTCTCCAACTTTGAGGAAAGCAAACTATGAATGTGGAAGATATGTAATTGTGACAGTGGATACTAGCCCCACAAGAATTGGATGGGTGATGGGGCAAGATGATGATGATAGAAAGCAATAGGTGGTGAGATTTGGAGCAAAAGTCCAAGTGCTCATCAACGCAATTATCCATAGGTGAAAAGGGAATTATGGGGAGCAGTTACAACCCAAAAATGTGATAAAGAGTATTTGATAGTTGCAAATGTAAGAGTGAAGACTGATTGTCTACCTCGTCTTGGAATGATCACAAGCTGCTCAACTCCTGGCATTGCTATGTTGAGATGGATTGCCTACAGAAAGTCCTTAAATCCAAAATTTCAGCATATTGCAAGAAAAGATAATCCGGTTGCGGATATTCTTTCAAGAGCAACATATGAAAATGAAGAAGACATGGTTTTCGAGGGCAATGATGTAGGCACAAGGTTCTATAGTATCTCTCATGCCAAGGGTGATCATGTTTGCCTATCAAATGCACTTGAGTCATTTATAGAGGACCTATATCAAGGTGACTAGTTGCTCATTGGACGCTATCTAAGCACTTTGACAAGGCAAGAAGGGTGGACAGATCAAGATTTCAAAAGAAAACAAAAAAAAGCCTTTGGATACTTTTTGAAAGATGGATACTTGTGGAAACATCCAAAACAAAGAAATGGGATGCCGTTGAGAGTTGTGAATGATAAGGATGCTCAAAATGAGCTTACGAAAAGGTTTCATGAGAGTCTTTATGATGGACATAGAGGGGTATGGGCCACCTTTACTAGATGAAAGAGAGGTATTGGTGGAAAGGTATGTATAAAGACATATCTCACTTTGTGGAGTCTTGTGAAACCTGTCAAATGTATTCAAATGTACGTCATCGTGATGGGTTGCACCCTACTTACCCACTAGCCATGCATTATAAGTGGGTAGTAGGTTTGGTTACAATGCCATTGGGTTTATGGAAAATGAGATACATAGTGCTTGCACGAGAAGAAATAACTAATCAGGTTGAAGGTCGTGCTCTAAGAACAAAAAGCTCAGAAGGGATATGTAAGTTCCTCTTGGATGATGTAATTAGCCGTTATGGCTGTGCTGGGAAAATAACAGTGGATAGGGGTGAGTTGGATGCTGACAAAGCAAGGGAGTTTTTCTCTAGATTGGGCATTAAACTCGCTCTCACTACTATCCTGAGGGGAATGGTAAATTAGAACATGGGCATCCTCCTATCATTAAAGCTTTGGCTAAGGCTTGCAAAGGTAAAATGGGAGAGTGGCCTAGGTTATTGCCTTATGCTTTATGGGCTGATCGTACAACTCATATCTCAGTTTACTGGTTATATGCCTTTTGACTTGATGTATGGTCAGAAACCTATAATGCCAATTGAGGCTGTAATTCCCACATGAAATTTATTGCCTTGGGAAGATGGAATGAGTAGAGAAGACCTTCTTGCTTTGTGCATACAACAATTAGAAAGAAGGCCGCAAGATATTGAGTTGCAATAGCATGATTAAGAGATGCAAGGTTGAAGAATAAGGACAGATTTGATAAAAGGCACAGGCTTAGACCTAGAGCTATTGAGGAAGGTGATTGGGTGTTGGTGTATGACAGTAGTCTTGATAACCAACATTCAATGATAAGAAAGATTTCAAAGAGATGGTTTGGTCCTTATTTGGTTAAGCATGCACATGGGAATGCAACTTATACCTTGCATGGGTTGGATGGTACAAAAATGAAGATTCCCATTGCAGGGAAAAGAATTAAATTGTTCAAAAGAAGAGGCGATACAGATCCCTTTGTTTCACAAGAAAGTCAAAATGAAGGCACTGATGAACATGTTATGGATGAAGATGAAGAAAGAGATGATGATGCACTAAATTTCTCTGCAAGTGATGATGAAATCCATATGTATGTTGACTTAAATGAGGACTAAACCTACAAAATCTATGTGTGGCACATGTCGGAGAATGTGTAGGTTTAGAGGGGATGAATGTCATGCCGTGGCACGTGCATAATGTGAAACTAAAATATCTACCTCACTCTCAATGATTTTGTTGTGTGGGACCAAATGCAATGATGTACATAGTGTGATATATGCGAAAATAGATGCCACGGTTGCAGCTCTGTATATACCTTGCAAGGACTGCGAGGCCCTCGACGTGGCACTATGGCATTCTTTTTCACATAAATATATGCCTATATTGCTTTATAAATGTACAATTGTCAAGTGTATCAAAGTGGCACGCTCGTTTTGCCTTGAAAGTTCAATGCGGGCGATCTCGGCCAAAAATAGCAGGTTTCATGCGTGGGCGTAAGAGATGCATCCAGAGTGCTTGCTAAGAAGAAAACTGAGGTTCAAGATGAAATTTAAGCCCAATGGGATTTTTCCCAGGTCGTTTGGGCTTTTTACGGGCAAAAAAGAGCATTTTTGGGCTAAAAATGACAAAAAATGGTAAAAAATGGCTCAACATTCCACATCACTCACGGTGCCATGACTATGAGGAGTGAGGGAAAATTTTAGAATAACAAGATCAGCACTATAAGCTCCTCTGTGAACGGATACAAAGCCTACACCTAAGGTATGCTGGTGCAGTCCCGTGTTGTTCCAAACCCTGTATTCGAGGCTGTGGGGCCACCAATTAGGGTTTCCCCTCTTCAAATACCTACTTGGGAATGAATAATGAAGTTATGAAGCTTCCATGAATTGGATACGATGGAGAATTGAAGCATTTGTATAGGGTTTTTATCAGGGCTAAAGAGCACTGCAACTGTGTAATTGGCAGTGAGGCTATACCAAATCATCACACACACAAGAGTTTTGAGTTGATCTTGGTTCTTTTTCAAAGAGAAGCTTTCATGGCTATATTTTGTTCTTTTTGAGTGTATTCTAAGCATCAAATCTTCTAGGACTTGCTTGATTTTGGTGCGAACTCTCACAGTCAGAGGCCCAGCGCTTTCCTAGCCGCACTCCGCTCTTCTTGACAACGCGATTTTTTCTAAGTGTCAAAAATAACTTTTGAGCACATGAGGTTGGTGAGGATACTATGCACATTCTAGGTAGCAAATTTTGCTACATTTGGAGCACTATAGATATAAGAATGTGTCATATTAAGCTTGGGTGAAAGCATGTATAGGTAGACCGCTTTTGCCACTATATAGTATATGGTTTTTGGGGTTGAGAAAATGGGTGGTTTAGGCTTTTGAAACAGTGGGATTAAATTCAAACTTTATGGAAAAAAAGGGTTAAAATTTGACGTGTACTAAGTGAAAGCGCTTAGTGGTTGATGATCACCTCAAGGTACTTTCAAGCACTTAATGCGAATATTCTCTTGAGTCTCGTCCCTCCCTCTCTGTCTCGCTCGTTCCTCCCCCTTCTCTCTGTCTCTCCCGCGCCATTCAGGTTTCTGATTCCCTCTTTCCTTCCTCCTTTGCGTTTCTCTGCTAGCCGAAGCAACAAGCAGCAACATCACAACAAACACTTTTTGTTGGGCTGGTCATCAACTTCAGTGAAAATCCCTTGCAGTAGCAGCAACAGGTATGTGGCATCATGTAGCTTGAAGCATTCTATCTTGAATGTTGGCTGAATTTGAATGTGGCTGGTTTTCCTAGGTAGCATTGATCCATGTTTTAACATGCTTCATGCAAATGTAGAAGCGTTGTATGCTTGTCTCTCAATGTGTGGCAAGATAACCAAAGGGGGCTTGGCCTAGTGGTTAAAGTGAATGGGTGGGTGCGTAAGGACCCAGGTTCAACCCCTGGCGATATGGTCTGCCCTCTATTGGGGAGGGTATTGCAAAAAAAAAAAAAAAGAATGTGTGGCAAGATAATCGTGGATTGTAACTATTAATGATGCATGTGTGAGTTTAGAATTTATTTCTGTAATGTATGTGCATTGTGCACATCTAATTGATCACCCTTGTGAATGCTTTATAAAAATGCATCATCTAGTTTGAAGCATCATGCAGCTTGAAGCATGAATGCAGATTTTATCAACTGTGTATGCATGCTTATACGAATGCATCATGCAGGTTCAAGCATGAATGCATTTAACTATTGATGTTGTGTCTATGTGGCAGGCATTTGTGATTTTTTCAAGATGAAGAACCAGGCTACAAAAGGACCTTCAGACTCTGACAAGGGTACACCTAGGAAGGGAAAGAGCTCTACGCAGGAGTCGCCTATCAAAACAGGTTAGATGCATCATGCATGCATTTCTAAAATTGGTTTTATGTCTTGTAAAATTTCTGAATTTTTTGCACATGCATGCTACAAAAAGAACTTTCGAGTCCCCCAAGGGTACACCTAAGAAGCAAAATGTTCAGCAGGTTAGATGCAGGTATTTCCCCCATGGATTCAATTAAAGTGTTGCTTTAGTAGGAAAAAGTAGTGTGCACACCACTAGTAAATATCAAGTGGGTGAACCCCACTTTTTATGGGTACAGCACCATTGATAGGCTGTGTTGAAGTGATGCACCTGTAGCACCCTTTTAAGTCGGGCAGAAACCATGGTTGCATCACTACATAGTTATGCTAATATGGTCCACCATCTCTTAAAAGTGATACTGAACCACTTTAAAGTGCTGGGCAGTACTAAAAAGAGGTAAGGCTCTAGTAAAAGCTGGCGATACAATGGATGCATCACTTTCCAGTGGAAAACCCTAACTATTTTGTGGTGAAGCATCACTTTTAAGCGAAGCATCACGATGGTGCACCACTTTTCAATGGTTCTACACACTTTTAAGGTACCGAATAACGTTCTAGTAAAGAAACACCACTTTATAGTGGTGAAGACCACTATAAAGTGGTCAACGTCACTATAAAGTGGTGAACACAACTATAAAGTGGTGCTTCTTAACTAGAATGTTATTCGGTACCTTAAAAGTGTGTAGAACCACTGAAAAGTGGTGCTTCTTAACCTGAACTCTATTTGGTATAAAGTGGTAAACACCAATAAAGTGGTGTTCACCACTTTTTGTGGTTCAAATCACATTTAAGTGGTGGTGCGTGATGGTCAACCACTTTCAGTGCTATAGAACCACTTTTTAGTGATGCTTTACAAAAGTGCAATAATCTTTAGTTCTGCATCTTTGCTAAAAGTGGTGGTTAAGTGCAAGTTTTAAGTGATGAAGCTTTACAAGGGGATACCACATTCTATTGGTGTAGCACCACTTTTTAGGAGTGTAGCACCAGTTTTAAGTTGTGTACAACAATTCACATCGGTGTAGCACAACTAAACAGTGGTTCAACCCACTTTTATGTGCTGGAGCACCACTTTAAAGTGGTGAAGAAACACGAAAAGGTGATGTATCACCAGCAAATAGTGGTGTAGCAGGACTTTTTAGTGTTACCTAACCAGTTTTAAGTGGTTGAGAAGCATTTAGTGGTACACCACCACTTAAAAATTTTGCAGTACCAGTGAGAATGGTGCAGAAATCATTTCAACCACTTCTTATTGTTGATAAAACAAGTTTATTTATGGCTCATTACATACTAACATGCATTCATATATGTTTTTACAGGGAGGTGGACAGTACCACGAGTGGCCTTATCCACTCAAACAAAATTTTACTTCACCAAGGAATATTTTCATACCGAATATGGGCTATGCTTGGTTGGCCAGGATCCGAAGCTCCTATGTGATGATGATTTCTCAGATGAGGAGTGGCATAGGGTATGGCTTTATAAGCGCCACCAAAAGGAGAAGATGCATTTAAAGGGGCTGAGGCCTGAAATGTATGAAGAATGTCTCCTGCTATACCACAAAGTATATTAGGGAGCTCCCCCAAACAATGAGGTAGGCGTGCATTTTGCACATGGATTTACGTGGAAGAAGTGCAAGGGCGCTGAAGATTCAGAAGGTTTAGTTGCATGGGTTGTGTATGCTAAAGGTGTTATCAAAATGTTACGCCAACAGAAAACTTTAAATAGGAAATTGGAGAAATGGAGGTCCACAAACGGTCCATGTCTTGCAAGCGAGTGGAAATTTAATGCAAAAAATATGTCTAATTACACTGATAGTACTGGCACAGGCTTTGACTGGCAGACATACTCAGGTGGAAATCAATTTTCATGGCAAGCTAAGGAGGAATTTCTAAAGAAGCGGGCCTTTGGCCCGATGGGAACATTTGGAATGTCAAATGTTTCCTTGACTACATTTTCTGTGTCAACGGCTGATGTAGCAGCTATTTCTAACATGAAGGCTAATGTTGCTGAAAAGTTAAAAGAGAAGCAACAATGTCTTGAAGCAATAAAAAATTCTTTAGATCAATCAAAGACAAAGAGAGATGAGCATATTGGTTTGATGCGAGGCGCCACCAAGATCATAGAGAGACTGAACAAGGATATGGAGGAACTCAAGTTGCATAAGGCTGGGCTTGTACCAAACGAGGAAGCAATGGCAAAGCTTGAGACCTTGATTTAAATCAAAAAGGAGGCTCTCAAAGACATGGGACTTGATATTGAAGTGCACAATCTCGCTAACCTAGGTGAAGAGGCAACACAGTTACAGGTATGTAAGGTTTATTGATTCACCTAGTAGTAGTTGATATTACTTAAAAGTGGTTAAACTCTAACTAGAAAAAAATGGTTAGAGACCATTTTATATGGTAAAAGACCACGTAAATGTGTTTATATAACACTCTTAAGTGGTACCACATAAAGTGATGAAGACTCTTGAAAGTAATGCACAAACACTTATACTGTTTTATAAAGTATGCAGTGCTATTTTTTTACAGGGTCAGCATGACACTTTGTTATGGGAAGTAGAAGTGGCGATAGGGCATCTTCGATTTGTGGAAACGATTATTAATTTGTTCAAGTCAAGAATGCCTATCCTTCCTGTCAGGCCGTCTGCTCATTTGGGATCGGACAATAGCTGTGTGCAGTTAGGTGATTGTGTTGCTTGTGGGATGTCTATCATGTAGACTGTTGTTACCGGTGTCTACATGCTGCGGTGTCAACATCTGTATCACCCACTTTGTTTTGTAACTGCCTGTAAGTCTGCCAGCCAGTGTCTATTTCATGAATGTAATGAACCTTTAAAAGATGCTTTGAAGCTGTTGCCACCTGGAGAGCAAACATGGATGAGCATGTTGGTATAGGTAATCGATGTTTTTATACCTTATGATATGAAGCTAATTGTAGATTCATTTCTTGACCATTTTGTTTCTTTTCTCCATGTAATTGCAGAGAAAGATCCAATGGAAGGCATCTTTGGATCTCCTGTTGATGGAACTGGTAATATTCTGTGGAACATTCTTCTCTTTGAGTGTTCACATAACTTAATATTGAGTATTACTACATTGTCTTTTATGTAGCACACTCCCAAGCTGGGTCATCACGCAAGCCCAATATTGATAGCAAGTGTGGTGGGTACGGGGATAAGAATTCATCCCAAAAACAAGCAGGTGAAGACACTCCGGACCAACAAAAGGCAGAAAAAAGGGCTGAAAAAAGAGCAGATGTAGTGGGAGCTCAAGGTGACGCATCCAAGGAGTCAGTCGAGATGCCTCTGAAGCAAGAACCTGCAATGAACAAGGACGTAGAGGACGGTGAAAAATCATCTGAGAAGGCAATTGAAAAGGATACAATAGTGAACTTGTCTGATGAGGATGCGGATCTTTATATTTTAGATGTTTGTGCAGAGATTTTGGGGCGTAGGAAAAAGAGGAGCAACATTGAAGAGCGTGCCACACCAAAGAAAAAAGCTAAGGTTGCATCCGAGCCTCCAGAGCCTACTCCAGGAGGTAAAAAATCCAAGGAGCCTTCATTTTCTCGGAAAAAGACTAACCTCCAAGCACCCAACCTTAAACCTCCCAAACCAAAGTCCCGCAAGAAACTTCTATAGCCCCTATTAACCTTTTGTGCTTTGTAGCCTCTTTGTAATTTGCTCTTTGTACCCTCATTTTGATGATAATGAAACAATGGCTTTATTTTTCATCACTAAGTGTTTATTGCTCTTTGATTGTCTATTTATTGTACTCATATAGTTCATTAGCTGTCTATTTATTGTACTCGTATTTTTCTTTCCGACATCATCATGAGCATCTTCAAGTAGAGCTTATTTTGTCTCCAGTATCTCCTGCCAAGTGGACTGTTGTTGCCATAGAAGTTTAGGAAATTAATGAAATGGAAATCAATAGCCTGGAAGGTATACTTTTCAAGTGTATTTTGAAAAGGTTAATATGTCAGTCTGATTGAGGTTTTTAAGGCATGGTACTTGTCTATGGCAGAACTTAGCTGGATTGGAGATGTTCAAGAACCAAATGAGAAGGTTGAAGACATAGCAGCTAAGCAGGATGCAGATGTAACACCAGATAAAGTAGAGGAAGACCAGGAACCAGCAGTTTGCCCCAAAATTGAGGAGATTTTGCCAAACTGCCCTGGATGGGGATATCTTGTTTTGAATTTTTGCAAGATAAAAAAGCTCATCATCCTTGATCTTGATGGAGTATTCGTGAAACGAGATGTAAGCAAACGTGATCCAAAGACTGGACAACTTAAACACCCTCCATGTCCAGCTTCCAACAGAGTTAAACTAAAAAGAGTGGACGAGAAGTTGTGGATCTACTACCGTAGAGATGTTGAGCAATTTGTTTGGGATTTGAGGCAAATAGCAGATGCAATGATTTGGAGCACTTGTACTGCTGCTAAAATTGAGCTAATCCTCAGTACATGTTGGCCAGACATATGGGAACATAGGACTTATTAGTTTAGGGATCTCTTCTCAAACTGGCAATGTGAGAAGTGGTCGTATTTTGAAGAGATTGCTAGAGCTACAAGAGACCTTGCAGGTGAACCTGTGTCTTTCAAGCCCCTTTACCATGTCTGGAACAAGTTTCCAGAATATGAATCCTCTCGGACATTTCTGGTAGATGACTTTAGATATAAAAATATGCGCAATGTCTCGGACAACTGTATATGTCCACCCACCTTTGATCCTCTTGATGAAAACCAAGACCCTGATTACGTCACGCGCACACTCTTGCCATGGCTGTGTAGATGGGCACTAACCCCCAATTCCCTGGAGTATACAAAGTCAAACCCCATCAGCAATCCCAAAGATGAAATTTCGAGTCTAGTCTTTGAGCACTTTGTTATAAATGGAGATGAATGAGATTGTACATCTATAATGTAAGAAACCTTATATATTGTACATTCTTGGTGGATATGTAGACGTTTCTGGATAATTGTTGTAATATACTTTTTGTAATATACAGAAGTTCTGGCACTTTACATATCTCTACAGTATACATGTCTCTACACTTCTGAATGTCTTAGAACCACTTTTTAGTGGTGCTAAACCCCTAAAACGTGGTTAAATTTTTATTGTGTTATTGCAACAGTTTTTCTGGAACCGCAACACCATTTAATGGTGATGTTCGGGGGGAGTGGTGAAGCATTCTTAACCACTTTTTAGTGGTGCTAAACCACTTTAGCACCACTAAAAAGTGGTAAATTTTTATTGAGTTTTTTTGGAACTGCAACACTTTTTAGTGGTGATGTTTGGGGGGGAGGGGGGAGTGGTGAAGCATTCTCAAAAACCAAAATATCAATTCCATCGTACGTTTACACCAATTCCATCTTGTTCAATCTTTCACTAGATGATATAAAATCAGATTTGATTTACAATTCAAAGGGCATGCTATTGCACATTGCCTCATGGTTTTCATTGGAATGTTCGAACACTTCTCCTATGACATCGAGCACTACAGGCTCCATAGGGACCTTTATTGCCCTTATCAAGTGGGAATATATGAAAACTACTGGCTTGTTATCCCACAACTCATACAAGTTTGATTGTAGGGATTTATACCAATGGCCCATGACCATCTAAGTATGCTTCTCTATCTTGTTGCCCCATGCATCAATTTGCTCGTTAGTTGTTAGGCCCTTAGCTACTACACACTTCAAAATGTAGAAGTCAACAGCCTCCTCATTATTCTCTTCAGAAGTGATAGCAAAATTGTCTCCAAGTGTGAGAGCATCGCTTAAGGAGTCATAGGCACCATGGAACTCCTCATCGTTTGAGTCTCCGTATGACTGGGAATCATTAGCAAGTGGCTCCAAAGTGTGATATTGCTACGTCTCCACATGTGATCTGTTCATACACCTTCTCCAATGGCCAAGCCTGCAAGGAAAATAAAAGCATGACAACCGTTTTGATCGCAATGCACAAGTTTTGTTCTCAGAATACCCATTCACATAGTGCATTGCTCTTGAGCCCTTCAATGGTTTGCAGTTCCATTGATAGAATCGTTGAACATTGCCTAGCTTGACCTCCCAGAACACCCTAATGACCTCCCTCTTTTGCTTGTCATACATAGCAGTTGCTCCAGTACTGAGATGCATTCTCAAAAAAGAGACAACTTCAACTGCACAAGTCAATCGCACGCTATTTTGCTTCAATTGCTCATGAGTTCGAGCCCTTTTAATGACAGACCCAGCCCCATCATGTTCCCCCTTTCCATGCCCTGAGCGAAAAAAAATTCCAATGCATTTCCATGCCAGTAAGGCTCCAATATCTAGCAACAAAGTAAAACGGTCGCTTTGCTTTAAATTGTGAAGCTGCACCATCTGACGGAACCCAATGTTTTTTAAAGCTTAGCCCTTGATCTCTCAACCATTGAGCATGTAAGAGAAAAGCATGATGCACAAATAAGCTGTCATGTTGTTTATCATCTGAGACAAAAAAGTGCATGTTCTTCTTTATTGCACCTGATGCGATGCAGAAATAAGTAATTAGGACAAAGATAGTGACCTGCTTAGTGTACCACTGCATTGACTGGATCTCATTTTGCTCCTTGAAGAAGTAGTTCTCTGCAAAGTCAACGACGGAGACAACCACATCATCTGGAAACAAAGAAATACAGTCCTTGAACTGTTGTGCTTGCCCCCTAAGTATAAAATTGTGAGTGACATACTTCTTCAAGTGGTCTTGGTACACTCGCAAAAGTTCTCTAGGCAGCATTTTCTTGTGGACAATGTCTTTCACAGTGCTCTTTCTAGCTTTAGTTTAATCCAGTAGCACCCACTATATTTTCAAAAAACTTCACAGATACTTGCTTACTTTGCTCAACTTCTTCTCTTGGATAGATCTGAATATTACCTACACCGCATGCATTGCATGTTCCCATTAAGCATTGGTAGCTATGGAAGCTATGTTCTGCAAGTATATGGCAGTGTATAGACTCCAACAGTGAAGTGGTACTCATACTTGCATTTTTGTATGCAAGACATCCATGGTTGAAAACTTCATCATGATGAAGGAATATAAGGCAACTGCACATGCAGCAAGAACCATGAAGATCAAAACTTCGAGTCCGCATGTGATTTACTGCCTCTTTAAGGAAAATCATTTGTTCATGCACAATACAATAGCAGGTGTAGCGATCCCTCAATTTTAGGACAAAGAATGGTTTCATAGACTCGAAGCAACATTGCGAAATCTGAATATCTGCATACTTTGTCTTGAATCTTAAATAAAGCTCCACCTGCAATATACATGTATACAAATGTCAAAATTAAACTTAGCATTCAAAACTGGTTAAATTGTTTCAAAACATTAAAAAGTGATTCTATATCACTAAAAACTGGTGTGCACCACTAAAAACTAGTAATGATACATTCAGTAGTATTGTTTTACCTGTGAAAATAATGCACCACAAATACAAATTAGTGTAGAAACTAGTAACCATACAAAAAGGTACAATATTAAGATGTTGTGTGAGGACAACTTAATAGCAGTGAGAAACCGCATTCAGTGTAACTAAAAAGTGGTTTGGCACGACTTAAAAGTGAATTCAAACCACTTGACGGTGATGAAACGCCAATAAAAAATGGTGTGCACTGCTTGAATATGGTGGGCAACGATTAAAAAGTGGTGAGTAAGGACATGAAAGTTCTGGGGAAGTTCAGAACTAGCACTTAAAAAGTAGCTGGGAGGGACAAAATACTAGGCGACAGACCAGCATTAGCACTAGATAGTAGTCCAACACAACTTGAAAGTGGAGGAGCTCTTGTGAAAAGTGTTTGATGACCACTTTAGAGTGGTGAGCGACTAGTTCAAAGTGGCCAGTCACTCACCAATTAAAATCTAGCACTTAAAAAGTAGCTGGGAGGGACAAAATACTAGGCGATAGACCAGCATCAGAACTAGATAGTGGTCCAACACAACTTGGAAGCGGAGGAGCTCTTGTGAAAAGTGCTTGATGACCACTTGAGAGTGGTGAGCAACTAGCTCAAAGTGGGCAGTCACCACTTGAACGCGGATTCTGGTCACTTGAATGCGGGTTCTGGCCACTTGAAAGCAGGAACTTGCCGCTGGATTGCATTGACAAGGTTTTAGCTACCACTTGAAAGTGGTGTCTCGCCACTTGGGAGTGGTGCCTCATCACTTGCATGGAGTGATGACTGACGTAGTGACTTAGCACATGAAAGTGGTATCTCACCACTTGACGACCACTTGAAATTAGTGAGCAACTACTTCAAAGTGGGCAGTCACCACTTGAACGTTGATTCTGGTCACTTGAATGCGGTGTCTGGCCACTTGAAAGCGGGAGCTTGCCGCTTGATTGTAGTGACAAGGTTTAACCTACCACTTGAAAGTGGTATCTCACCACTTGATGACCACTTGAGAATGGTGAGCAACTAGTTCAAAGTGGGCAGTCACCACTTGAACGCGGATTCTGGTCATTGGAATGCGGTGTTTGGCCACTTGAAAGTGGTGTCTCACCACTTGCATGGAGTGATGACTAACGTAGTGACTTTGCACATGAAAGTGGTGTCTCACCACTTGCATGGAGTGATGACTAACGTAGTGACTTTTCACATGAAAGTGGTGTCTCACCACTTGATGACCACTTGAGAGTGGTGAGAAACTAGTTCAAAGTGGGCAGTCACCACTTTAGCGTGTTTTCTGGTCACTTGAATGCGGTGTCTGGCCACTTGAAAGCAGAAAATTTCCTCTTGATTGCAGTGACAAGGTTTTAGTTACTACTTGAAAGTGGTGTCACACCACTTGGGAGTGGTGCCTCACCACTTGCATGGAGTGATGGACTGGCGTAGTGACTTAGCACATGAAAGTGGCTTCTCACCACTTGAATGCGGTCAGACACCACGTGAAAGTGGTTTTTATACGTGTAAGTGTTGTGTGCACCGCTTCATTGTGGTGTGACAGCACTTGGAAGTGTTTACTAACAAAATGTATTCAAACTCCACTAATATGGTTTTGGTTACCATCATAAGGTGGTGGGCACCATTCGTGCAGCAACAGTAAAAAGTCTATGGCACTACTATAACTATTGCACCATGACTAAAAGATGCTACATCACTTGGAAAAAGTGAGCTGCACCACCTAAAACGTTTGCACCTGTAACACCCCTACGAGTTTGTAAAACACGTCTGTTAGCATTGAGTAAACAAGACTTTTTAGTGGGTGAACACCACTTTGTAGTGTTTACGGTGCAGCGTTGGTGCATTTCTAGTAAAAACTATTTCTTAAACATTAAAACCTGCTGCAAAACATTAAAAACTGGTTCAAACACACTAAAAAGTGGTGTGGAAACAAAAGTACAAGTGCTTCAAAAACATTTAGAACTATTGATCAAATTTTAGAAGTGGTTCAAATACAATTAGAGACCAGTATAGTAATGTTTCACCACTTTTTAATGTTGCAGCACCACTAGAAAGTGGTGCAAAACACCAAAACAAGTTGTAGCACTAATAAAAAGAAGTATAGAAACATAATGTTGTGGCAATAATGAGTTGTAGCACCAATAAAAAGTGGTATAGAAACATAATGTTGTAGCAGGAATATAAGTTGTAGCACCAATAAAAAAGTGCTAAAAAAATATATCAATTACCTGAGGCTCCTCAAGAAGGTGGATTGGATGCTTTACATATGAACATCTAGCTAGTCTCTTACTGCAAACATCTTTCTTGTTGGGGGACACCCTCGTCTCATCCATCCAAAATTGAAAGACTATGTCTTTAACAGTTTGAGTGATGTGAGTTCTCCGTGCATCATCTCTATGACACGCAGATGCAGGGAGCGAACCATCGGATTCACTTGACACTATTAAGTGATGTTTGGATGAATATAAGTTTCTTTTGTGGATTCCCATAAGCTTGGCAGCTTGCGGTATGCTCATGTCAGTGTTTTTCTCCTTGCGTCCACCATTCACCAACATCAACATTGCTGATTTCTTCACAAAAAACTCGTCTGAAGATCTTGGGACCTTCACATGATTCAAAGTGTTGCGGATGTTTCTCAGCATAATTGCTTCCAACTCTTTGGATTTACTCTGCATAGTAGGGAAGCAAGGATGTTGAAGAAGTTCATCAAATATTTCCTTCCTACCACTTGCATCCATTCCCACGGTTAATGTATCAAAGTGTTGTACCATAGATTGACATATCCTTCGTTTCTTTCATTCATCCATCCCCCCCGTATTGCTTTCCGTCACAAAGTTGACCGTTGCCTTACATTGCTTTAGTTTTTGAGCAGCCCAATATTCCCTCATTAATTTTCTGCGCTGAAGTTGAGCTTCTCTACTCAATGACGATGAGCTGATAGACAGTTCTTCACTGTGCTCCATTGTTGCAGTACTTTCAAAGGATTGCTCTACAAGAAATACAATACAAATCATAACTACGCGCTATACTTTTAATTAATACATGGCACTTCCTACACTAATTAGCAAGATACTAACAAAGCATAATAAGTGTTTACATACCTCAAGAATCATCAAGTAGAAGAGGAACCTATAGAGATAGAGTTCGTGAGAGAGAGAGAAAGAGTGCTGAGAGAGAGAGAGAGAGATGAGCGCGAGCTCAGACACAAGAGGAGCCATGCTTAGACACACACACACACAGAGAGAGAAAGAGAGAGAGAGAGAGAGAGAGAGAGAGAGAGAGAGAGAGAGAGAGGGGGGGGGGGGGGGGCTGAGCGATACAGAAAGCTCAGCAAGAGCTCTGTGAGAGAGAGACAGAGAGGATCTAGATAGAGCTCCAAGAGAGATCTCAGAGACAAAGAAAACTCAAAGCAAAGAGAAAGCTCAAAAAAGGTGTAGCAGGAAAGAAGAGGCGGACAATAATCCAGTGTTCAGCAGTAAATTACATTTAGTCTCATTAATTGTGGTACATTATGAGACTTAATTGACGTACCTTAGGAGAGTGATATTCTTTTTGAGATTTGAAGCACTTTTAAAACACCCACTTTTAAGCGCAAAAAAGAAATGTCCTTGACATTACTTTCCAAGACACCTACACATGCTTTCACTCGCTTGCGGTAAGAAGGTTAGCTTTTGGTGTTTGATGCACACTTGAGACCGATCTAGGTGAGAGCACACTAGACTTGGGTTTTCCAAGAGATTAGCTATCTCTTGTAGCCTCCATGCACTAGTCAAGTTAGCTACGACCTACTTGACATTTCATATATGTGGTTCTCACTTTGCTAGCATCGATATAGTGAAGCTTTGACAATCGGCCGACATATGGTGTTTAGAGCTTCTTATCGTGATTTAGGATTGATTATGGGATGTCAAGAGCCTTCTTGCCTTGCCACAAGAGAGTGGTGATTAGAGTACGTAGAGGTTTTTAACACGAAACCGTTGGAGAATGTGCACATGCAAGTAGAGAGAGAATGTCCTTCTTCTTCCACGAACGAGAGAGAAGATCTTATGAAGATGGTGATGGAGATCTTGCCCCACTCCGTAAAATAGATACATATTGTCGTATGGTAGTAGATGAAACTTTCGGCACCGAAAGCAAAGCCTTGCATGTCAATTTATAGCTGCTCCTGGCAGGCTAGAGTGAGGCCCAAGCTGTACGTAGCGCTACCTCTCCTAACAAATTAGCTCTACAACTTTTGGTACTTTTCTAAAAACATGGCCTTTGCTTTTGGTGGTCAACTTCCCAATTTTCCTTCAATTTTTACAATAAAAATTGACTAATTGGCTAGTATCACGACAACTAAGGTGACCATGACGTGATGCCGCGACATAATTATGACTTTCTAGTACTATCTTGGTGTATTTATAGTGTCTCTTTTTATAAAATAATTCTCAATTAATCCCATTTCTTCATCGAATGATCATTTTTAAACTCGATGATGACTAAATAAATTTTTTATATTTAGGTCATCCTAAAAAGCACGTTGCTTTTCAAAAATGCCAAAAAGCACAAAAAGATAAAAATAGTGTCAAAAGCAAAAAAAAAAGCTAAAATTGAACCAGAGGTTCTTCTCATCCATTGGAACAAGAAAGTGGGCTCGCTTTTTACTAAAAATCATGAAAAGCTAAAATGAAAAGCATTCGAAAAGTAGATTTTCACAAAATTGCACCATAGCTTTCCTGGGCCTTGTAAATTAAGGATTTGACCTTGCTTTTTTCAAAAAAGCTTCAAAAGCACAAAAAGCATGAAAAAGCTTTTAAAAATGGATTTTTCCAAAACTGAACCAAACGTTTGTTTGACATATTGGAACATGGAAACGACCTTGCTTTTCACTTTAGAACCTTACAACATTTCCAAACAAACATTCTAAACCAAAATTGCACAAAGTAGATATTAGAATCTATTTTTCTTATTAGAATCTATGAGAATCTTACATCCTCCCACACTTGAAAAAATTAATGTGTCCTCACCTCGACATGACGTCTGGATAATTAAGTTTAAAATTCTCTATAAATATAAGGTAAATTAACTATTACATAAGACATTTAATTATAATCCTGTCTTGGAGAGATTTTGATTATTACCACAATATTGAATAATGTTGAAGCATTAGCAAGTCCAAAAGACAGTGAAGGTTCTTCATTTTCTCCTCCATTTGCAGTGGCTGCATGGACAAAAACATTTGATGGATTTTCTCCACCTCGAGCATTGTGAGTTCTATTGGCTTGGATTCCTCCTTGAGATTTTTGATTTCCTCTTGAACAAGGTGGTCGGTTGTTGTTGGGTTGTCCATATCTTGTAAGAATTGGATTCCCAGGTCTGAAATTTCCTTGGTTCTGGGGTGGTCTCTAGTCGTGATGCAAGTTATTTTGTGTCATAATAGGTCTAGAGTACTATGAATTCATAATGTTCCTGTTAGTTTTCGTGCTTCTAGCATCATTGTCTCTTGCAAGTTCATAAGTGTGTGAATCATTAAATGGATAGTCGTGTGGAATTTTCACCTGACATCCAAGAGAGAAAATGTTCTAAATGATGTGTTTAATCTCTGTTTTAAAGGGACAATTATTTTGAGAGAGAATTATGTCCAAACTTGGATCATTCAACAAAGGTCATATTTCTTCATTTGTTTGAGGTAACCATCAACCGACGTACTCAGTAACTTATATTTTTACTTATACAAATAAGAAAATTCTTTCTTCTTTATATTTCATGATTTTTTCTCACTTGGACTAGGTCTACTATAAAAGCTAGCAGTGTTGGTCTTTGTGAAAGATTTCTAGGTATCAATCATGACTCTATTCTTTTATGATCATGACATGAATCAATATGCTTAATCTTGATATCACACATAGTATAGTCATTACCTATTAATTACTAGTATAAGATTAGTTATTGTTATATTTAGTAGAAGAATTCTTTATGGTCATAAAAAGAATCAACATGCTTAATCTTGATATCACACAGAGTGATTAATATAGTCATTACATATTAATTAATAGTATAAGATTAGTTATTGTTATATTTAGTAGAATAATTTTTTCATTTGACTCTATTTTATTAAACACTCTTTCTAGTTGGTGATTACATTAAATTTGATTAACATTCTTCCCTTCATTTTGTTTATGCAAAAATTTGACTTGATTGACATTAACCAAATGATTACACATATTTAAATTATATAGCTTGATTATTAGTAAGGTTACTAGGTTTAGAGAACCTCTACTTACATAATTTCTCAATGTATTCTATTAATATACATATAACAAAAACATTTTTTTCTTTGATGAGTCAGTTCTCTCTATATGCTCAAATCCCATATATAATTCACCATCCTAGTATTTCTTCTATTTCCTTCTTTATCTTAACATCTCCATATTATGTGACACCTCTTACAGCATCTTCTTTTATGACAATCCCCCAATTTAATATACCCATTTGATAAATGCTCACTTTCTTTTGAGTTACTCTTTGTAGATATACCTGAGGGGCTACACTCAAGTAGCACAGGAGAATACCACCAGACAATTTTAGAAAGCATGTCTCTTTCCTTTAAGTGCATTGTCTCATGATATGTGAAATCAAAAATCCCTAACTTGTGGCTTTTACTTGCACTGAATGGAATTTTTACTAAGATGATTTGTCATTAAGCTATACAATTACTCATATGAGCTAAGGTGCTTTGGGATAATGAAAACAAATTGTAAGTACTTTGCTACTCAAATATACACAAAGTTGGTGTCAAATAGGTGGTAAATGTTTTTGTTTATGCCTTGCGTAGTCCATTGGTCATGTGTACTTAGATTCACTGATTAGATAGTGTGTGTATATGCTCATCTTGGTGTGTAGATTCTTTGATTTGGGTAACACCAATTAGCCATGCAGATTAATCAATTTAGGTAGCACGCAAACAAAGAGAAGAGTGACTAGTTTAAACATTGATATTAAGTGCAAATTTGTTTGTTTAGGTAGCAAAAGTACACATTCATCAATTCAAGCAGTACAACTCATCGGTGTTGATTTTTCCATTTAGGAAACACCAACTACAAAATAATGTTGTAATGACTAGCCACCATTGCCCCTGGTATGATTTTTTTAACTTGAGTATATAATGGAAGTGGTTTGGATATGGATTTGTATTTGGATTTGAGTTTGGTTTATGATGTTTTGATGTTGACAGTATTTATGAAATTGGACTTAATGGAAATTAATTATTAAACAATGATTGTGACCAATGATATACTGATACAACAGGATATAACATATATTGCGTATTCTTGTGGTATGGGATACTAGAATATGTAATGTGTGGATGACAACAGGCAAAAGAAAATTAATTTGTTTAAGTTTATGAGTTTATTTTATTTTCATAAATGATATTTTTAACACAAAATTTTAATCATTATTTTTTACAAGCATGATTTGCAGATTAATAACATAGCAACTAAGGATATTGCTTTCTTAATGGAGAGGTATGTAATGGAAATTGATAAAGATTTATTTATTGCAAACTAACATGTGAAAAATCAGGGTTTGTCTATGGAATATACAAAAGGATAGCAAGTTTATGGATATTTCATTATTAAATTTATCTTTATGAGCTATGGTCACTTTGTGTCTAGGCAGTCAATTTTAACCATTTTGAGTATTAGAGAAATCTATAAGTAAATATGTGCAAAAGAAAAATGCTCACTTTTGCATGGAGTGAGATTGCATCTAGTGCTATGTGTTCTTCTTCTCTTCTTTCACCTATTCTCTCTGTGTGCTTGTGCAACACTCCACTTTAGAAGGTGCACTTGCACATGCTCTTCTTCTTCTTCTTCTCTCTCTCTCTCTCTCTCTCTCTCTCTCTCTCTCTCTCTCTCTCTCTCTCTCTCTCTCCGTCTCTCTCTCTCTCTCTCTCTCTCTATATATATATATATATATATATATATATATATATATATATATATATATATATATATATATATATATATATATATATATATAGACACACACACATATATATATATAGACACACACAAACACACACACACACACACACATATATATAGACACACACACACACACACACACACACACACATATATTTTCAACTATGTGTAGTTTTGATTATATGCACATGCAATTTATCAGGTATGCATATTCAATGGGTTTATTGCTTATAGAATGGTATTTTGTGTTTATTTGTAGGGACACCTTGCATCCATTTGTAGCAACATTATCTCTTACATCAGCCTCTAGGTCATCCTTCACATCATCATACCAACTCGTGATTTGATAAATAAATGACATGTTTTCTCACCCTAACTTATCTCCAATAGGATTGTAGCATTTATACTGTCATAATATTCAATATCTAATTCTCCTAAATGGTTAAATTGATCATTTAATATGGGGAAGTGCCAGGGGAGAAAAAGCTAGAATATTGCTTAACTTAGCAGACCGACCATAATAGGGATCCAAAGGAGGGAAAATAGGGATCCAAAGGGGGGGCCATCTGCAAAAGAACAATGTACAAAAATGGACTTAAAAGTCCCTAAGGTTCAGCCCATTAAGACTTACCAAATGCTAAGGTTCCAAAATTCAAAGGTTGTGTCCAAAGGTCAAACATTAGGGAAATTGGATGCTTTGTGTGTGTCCCAAAAGTCTTCATCCATCCCTACATAGGAGGGGGCAAGCCTTGAAAGTAGGGGATGAGAGATAAAATCACACACACACACACAAGCTCCCTTTACACAAAGGGAATGAGGGACACATGTCAACTCCCTAGCCAAGATGCCCACAAGGTGTACTCAAATCCCATTGGATGGCCTTGGAGGTGGACCAATGAGAATTAGGCTAGAGTAAATCTAGTTTAATTAATTTTAAAAAAATTAATAAAAGAACAATAGGAATTAATCTCTCTAGAAGACTCTCCCAAGAGGTCCAATGAGCATCCAGTAGCCCAATGGCTTGCCTGATTCCTTTTGGCCAGGGGGCAAAGGGGTCCAATGAGAGTTTAGTTGAATTAATTAATTACCTAAAGCTCTCACAAAAGGGAAAAGGGAGACACATGTCAGAAGGCTATCACTTATGCTGCTTATTTTCCATTGGCTAAGCTTGGGGAGGTCCAATGAGATGCTAGCAAGAGCAATTAGCAAGGGGGGTCGACCAAGAGAGAGAGAGAGAGAGAGGGATGATTTTTCAAAGGCATTATCACCTACACACTCACACTAGCTCATGTGTGGAGCAAGAAGACTCTCTCTCTCTCTCTCTCTCTCTCTCTCTCTCTCTTCTCAAGATTTAATGGAAAGCTTATCACCTACTCCAAGCTTGTGAGAAGGGAGGCCTACACCAACAACTCTTGGCTTTATGATGCAAATCCAACCAAGAGCCAAGATTCAATGCATCCTCATCTCCTCTACCATGCTATAAGCTAAGCTATGCTAATATGAGTGATTATGTGAGGAGATGTACATCTTTCTCGTAAGAATACTCCTTCTTCCTCTCAATCTACTCTCATACCCCGCTAGCTCTCACCATCTTTGAAGGTGTGTGAGGTCTTGGGTCTGAGACCGTGAGGGAATTTATGTTGTGTTTGATAAGTGTTTTTCTTAGTGCATGAAGTTTCCATCTTCATTGCACTAGCTAGTATTGAAGGAACACAAAGAATTGTATTGTAAAATGTCTCTCTTGATGGGAGAAACCATACTACAAAGCCTTTTGGAGGGGGGACTGGCTCCATGTAAATCTAGTACTCAAACGTTGTCAATAGCTTAATTTCTCTCTCTTTTGAAGTATTGTTCATGATATCTAACTAGGTGTTATGCTTTTTGTTGCTCTCTCCACCCAAGCACTCTTGTTATTCTCATTAGGAATCTATTCTAATGAAATGCTCACTATGTTCATGCTAATTTCCGTTGCACACAAGTTACTAGGCCATTAAATGTTACATTGGTATCAGAGCACAAGGTTTCTCTTTTCTTGCTCAAGAAGGGAGGTTCTCTAGCTAGCTATAAATGGTTGGTATTATTAATTGCATGTGAGTAAGTAGAATAGGGATTTTTCAGCCTTGTAGTGCGCCTGCCTTTGTGCAGTTAACGGGGCATCACCGTCGAGAGCTATGGTCTTAATAGTGGAGTCCTACGGGGCACTATTGAGCTGTTAGAAGCTTGACAGGAGCTGGTGCTGTTTTGGTGTTGAACGACCCTCTCTTCTATTCCTTGCAAAATTAATGGTATTCGAGCCACGGGTACAGTAGCTTGAGTGCTTTTTCTAAAGGGGTAAAGAGGAGTAGCAACTAGGGCTTGAAGTGCCAAAGTACACCTTAAAAGTTTACATTTAAAAGTTGTTAGTAGAATGGTTGACAATAGTAAAGAGAGTGAAATTAATGTTGATAACTTTGATTTTTCTAATGAGCAAGCTACTAATGATGCCACGATGCTTGTTAACTATGTTGTTTCTAGGCTTCAACAAGCCATGGGCAATCCATCCCTCCAAAGTGAAGTGCAACGGCAGCTTCGTGCTCATGGAATTCTCCAAGCTCCCCACCATGACAAGAGAGCACCTAGGAAGCCTCCTTGTGAGACTTCCAAAAGAGGCCTCTCTCCGATTCGGGAAGAAGAAGAGGATCCATATGAAGGGCTCAAGAATTTGCTTCTTGATGATGCATCTCCTTCCCAAAGGAGAACTCAAGAGCCTCCACCAAAGGAACGAGAAAGAAGTGAGTCTCCCGCCCCTCGGCGGAGATGGCTGCATGAAGACGGCGGGCTAAACGCTCTCCATCACCTCCAAAACGGATAAGACCATCGCACACCATAATTCAAAGAGGGATGACAAAAAGCAAGAGAAGAAAAAGGTGAGAAAGAGGACACCCTCTTCTCCATCTTCTTCATCCTCTTCCTCTTATGAAAGTGATGGTGCTGACAAAGAAGATCAAGGCAAGAAAAAGGCGAGAAAGAGGTCACCCTCTTCTCCATCTTCCTCAAATTCTTCATCTTCTGAAGAAAGTGATGGTGCAACCTTTGAACCATCAAAAAGAAGAGGCCATAGGAAATCCTATGCCACATGGAAGAGGTCGTACAAGCTCAAGAAGTTCAAAGAGGGAGGGAAGAGCATCTCTTTCCTTACCTACGATGGCACCTTTGGTGCTACGGACAAAGTCTTGGCCTTTATCCAACAATTTGATGTGGCGTTTGGAGATGAGGGCTTCACGGAGTCCTTCAAGCTACACCATGTAGCTATGAACTTTCAAAAGTCCGCCAGACAATGGTGGTCTAGCCTATAGGCCAATGGTGAAGCTCCACAAACATGGAAAGCTTTAAGAGATTCCATTATGAAGCAGTTTTTGGCCATCGATGCCAAAGACAAAGTACTCACCGAATGGCGAATCTTGAAGCTCTCTCCCTATGAATCCATCCACAAATATGTAGACAAGTTTTGGGACCTACAACTCAAAGCCACAGTCTTCAAAAAGTTGGATTTTGGAGAGCAAAAGAAGCAATTTTGTGCGGGCTTAACCGAAGAAATGGTGGAGTATGTCACCATATCGGCAGTAATACACCATACTATGGTGGCCTCTCGAATCAATTTCCAAACAGGGGCTAAGACAAATTCTAAGCCCCCGGAAAACAAGGATTCCAATGAGCCTAAGGGGAAGGACAATGTCCAAAAGTCTCCTAAGGGCAATTCCAACAAAGCTAAGGGGAAGGGAGTTTACAAAGGTAAAAGTAAACCCTCTCCTTAAGAGCTTGAGCGTTATCTCAAGGATAACCGGTGTTTCAATTGTGGCGAACAAGGGCATGCGTACCACGCTTGTCCCCAAAAGAACACCAGCCATGAGCCTCCTAGAGCTACCTTGGTCAAAATCCAAGAGGAGGAAACTCACCACAAAGGATCTCCTCTATGCCATGCTTGGGGAAAGGTAAGAGAACATGATGCTTTTATTCTCTCTGACCGTGGTTCTAATCATAATTTCAGATCTACAGAGTTGGCCACCAATCTAGGCATACAAGCCTATGAGTTGGGAGATGTCCTACCCGCAGATGCCACTCCCTTAATTGAGAAATTGAGGCTCCATGTCCAAAGCTATGTGGACAAAGAGGACTTCTTTATCTCTCCTCTCAAGCATGAGGATGTAATCCTAGGGGCACCATGGTTTGATCGCCTGGCTGCCAATGTTGAATTCCCTGAAAGAAAAATCTACTTTAGGTTCAAGGAAAAAGATATGTACATAGATGCTAAGCAAATGGGTAGAACCATACCCATTGTACATACGCAAGCTTTCAATAAGTCAATAAAGATCTCTATTTCCGTGTACATGATTTTTGTTAAAGATTCTCAAAATGAACCTAATGCTTTAGCAAAAGAAAATAAAAGCAACCACAAGGAATTAGAGTTATCCAATTTTCTCAAGGGGTTTCAAGATGTCTTTATTGATGACATCCCTTGTGAACTACCTCCTAAATGAGGTAATGATGACCATGCAATTGAACTTCTTCCAGGAAGTTCACCGCCTAACAAACCTCCTTATAGAGTTTCTCAAGCTCAACAAGAGGAGATTATGCGGCAAGTGCATGAGTTAGTTGAGAAGGGCATGGTTAGGCCTAGCTCATCTCCATTTTTCTCACATGTGCTATTAGTGCAAAAGAAAGACGGCACATATTGTATGTGTGTCGACTATAGAGCACTAAATAGGATCACTATCAAGAATAGGTTTCCCGTTCCACAGGTAGAAGACCTATTTGATAAGCTACAAGGATCCACCTACTTCAGTAGGATTGAACTAAAAAGTGGCTACCATCAAATAAAGATAGTTGATCAAGACATTGTAAAGACCGCATTTCGCACTATGTTTGGTCTTTACGAATATATTGTCATGCCTTTTGGCTTGACCAATGCACTACCCACATTCAACTGCTTGAGTGTTCTTTGATGATATTATCATCTGCTCTAATTCATTAGATGAACACAAGCAACACCTCCAGGTAATATTTCAAGTTTTAAGAGAGAATAAAATTTATGTTAATCGAAAGAAAAGTGAATTTGTCTTGCAAGTGATTCAGTATTTAGGTCACATTATCTCTCAAGATGGCATCCAAATGGATCCATCAAAGTTAGAGGTAATAAAAGGATGGCCTAAACCAAGGAATCTTCATGAACTAAGAAGCTTTATAGGTATGTGTGCATACTATAGACGCTTCATAGAAAAGTTCTCACAAATTGCGGGACCATTACATGACCTAACAAAAAAAAGTGTTAGGTATACACGGTCTGCTAAGGAGAACAATGCTTTTGAAAAGCTTAAAGAAAAGATTATCTCTCAACCTATGCTTACAGTACCGGATCCCTCAAAGCCATTTGAGGTCCAGTGTGACGCTTGTGGTGATTGCCTTGGAGCTATTTTGCTTCAAGAAGGGCATGTCATAGGCTATGAAAGTCGAAGGCTCGACCCTGCTGAGCAAGCTCTAGGCATATATGAAAAGGAACTCCTTGCAGTTCTACATGCCTTAGACTCATGGAAGCACTATTTATTGGGGACTCCTTTCATTCTGTGAACGGATAACCAAAGTCTTAGGTACTTCATGATGCAGACCAAAATGATGCAGACCAAGCTCTGTGACAAACAAATGAGGTGGGAAAATTTTCTTTCGCAATTTCATTTTTATATTGCTCACATTGCTGGCAAGCATAATCAAGTAGCCGATGCACTCTCAAGACGGCCGAGAGTGAATGAGGTTTCCATAGCAACTCACAATGATCTATCTTCAATGGTAGATGAGTATGCTATTGATCCCGAGTTTAGAGATGTGATTTCAGCCCTTGCATTAGGGAAGAAAGAGGAACCATTTACTTTACAAGATGGTTATCTTCTCTATGGCAATAGACTATGCGTTTCTAGCTCACTACGTGAGAAAGTAATGTATGAATCTCGTGCTCCTCCTTATACGGGGCATAGAGGGATTCAGTCTACCCTTAAGGGAATTGAAACATATTTCTATTGGCCTACCATGAAAGAAAACATACAAGAATATGTTTCTAAATGTGTGGTATGCCAAAAGACAAAATTTGATAGAGGGAAGCAACCTGGATTGCTTCAACCTTTTCCAATCCCTAATTCACCATGGGAGAGCATATCCATGGATTTTATCTTTGGATTGCCTAAGTCTATCCATGGGAATATGGATGATAGTAGACAGGTTCAATAAACAAGCTCATTTTATACCTGTCAAAAAGGCTATCAAAGTCCATCAAATGGCAACTCTCTTCATTTCACAAATTTTCAAGTACCATGGCTTGCCAATGTCCATACTATCGGATAGAGATCCTAGAATGACCAGTAATTTTTGGAAGGGTCTCTTTGAGAATTTAGGGACAAGGCTAAACGTCTCTTCGGCCTATCATCCACAAACGGATGGCCAAAGTGAAATAGCTAACCTAACAATTCTTGATCTACTAAAAGCCTATGTAACGGAAGTAGATCAAAGATCCCAATGGGAGAAGTACTTACCCTTAGTGGAGTAGGCTTACAATAACAGTGTACATACTTCCACAGGAAAAGCACCTTTTGTGGTAATTGAGGTAATTGAGGGAAGATCAAAAAGTCCCTTGCTACTTGAGTTACATGGGAAGATCTTTGATCTGCAGATGAGTATAGTTGAGACCTACAAGAATCTTTCCAAAAGATTAAGGATGCTATCTCTATCTCACAGCAAAGGCAAAAGGCTATTGCTGATAAGCACAGAAGAGCCCAAGCCTTTAAAGAAAATGATTGGGTCTTACTCAAATTTCCCAAGGCTCTATTAAGGCACACGACGGGAAAGAATCCTACGGGACACCAAAAGTACTATGCTAAGATGGAAAAAAGGTACTATGGTCCCTTCCAGATTCTTAGGCTAATCAATGAGATGGCCTATCAACTCAAGTTGCCCAATCACTGGCTCATACACAATGCTTTTCCTGTGAGCCTATTAAAGCCTTGTAAAGGAGAGCCCCCTCAATAACCAACTATTGAAGACCCACCGGAGATCGAGGACCAAGAAGAGGTGTTGCAACCCGAGTCCATTCTCCGACATGAAGACAAGGTACTAAGAGGCGGTAAGACTATCCGACGATATCTTATTAAGTTTAAGAATTATCCTTTTGAAGATGCTAGATGGATGCAAGGCATATTATTAAAGGATAACCTAAACCTTGTCAATGCTTACTATGGTTCCCAAGAGTAAGAAAATGTACAAATGATAAAACTGAACAAAGTTTTTGTCTTATAAGACTCTCTTTTTCTTTATTGTGCACAAAAATAAACTAGTATGCATGCTTAGATCAAGTTTGTGGAGACGACGTCTCCCAAACACCAAGTAGAGCTTGTCACTCTACTATGGAAGATGATAGGACTAATGTGCAGACATGCTTGCGGTAGCCAAACACTCTCAAGTGCCAAATGGACTAGTCATCCATTGTGGAACGATGTCGTAGGGTAACATAGGGATCCTCTACCCGCTAAGAAAAAGGACTCATGAATATGCTTTATCTTCTCTACACCATAGTCAAGGAAGACTATGATTTCAAGAGAGAGTTAATGTCATAATAATCAATATCTAATTCTCCTAAGTGATTTTCTCATGTTAAAGTGATCATTTAATATGGGGAAGTGCGAGGGGAGAAAAAGCTAGAATATTGGTTAAGGTAGCAGACCGGCCACAATAGGGATCCAAAGGAGGGAAAATAGGGATCCAAACGGGGGGCCATGCAAAAGAACATTGTGCAACAATGGGCTTAAAAGACCCTAAGGTTCAGCTCATTAAGACTTCCCAAATGCTAAGGTTCCAAAATTCAAAGGTTGTGTCCAAAGGTCAAACATTAGGGAAATTGGATGCTTTGTGTGTGTCCCAAAAGTCTTCATCGATCCCTACATAGGAGGGGGCATGCCTTGCAAGTAGGGGATGAGAGAGAAAATCACACACACACACAAGATCCCTTTACACAAAGGGAATGAGGGACACATATCAGCTCCCTAGCCAGATGCCCACAAGGTGTACTCAAATCCTATTGGATGGCCTTGGAGGTGGACCAATGAGAATTAGGCTAGAGTAAATCTAGTTTGATTAATTTAAAACACTTAAAAAAGAACCAATGGGAATTAAGCTCTCTAGAAGACTATTGGACAGTCTCCCAATGGGTCCAATGAGCATTCAGCAGCCCAATGGCTAGCTTGATTCTAATTGGCCAGGAGGCAAAGGGGTCCAATGAGAGTTTAGTTGAATTAATTAATTACCTAAATCTCTCACAAAAGAGGAAAGGGGGACACATGTCAGAAGGCTATCACTTATGCTGCTTATTTGCCATTGGCTGGGGAGGTCCAATGAGATGCTAGTGAGGCGGTCCGGGGCGGGCAACAAGAAGAGTGGCCTCTAAACACCCTTCGAGGCTCCCGTGCTGCTCAATTGGTGCTGGGGCAAGCACAATGAGAGACAACAACAACCCAAAGCCCGAAACCAAACAAGAAAAGGGGCACCACCTAGTTGTAGATGCGAACTAGGACGCACGTGACATCTCCTTGTACTCAAACGCACAAAGAGAGGGGAATGCAAGATAGCCACACACACCAAACACAAACATTCACCACGCGAGAGAGAGGTAAAGAGCACAAATCAACTTGAGCAACTCAGTCTTAGCCTTAAAGACTAGATGCACACAAAGCTTGATGAGAAATAGAGAGACAACACAAAACTTGACCTTGTTGCCAATACACAGATTGTCTTAGGGTCACGGGAGCCCGCTCACCAAGCACCCTCTTACAATTTACCTTTTAGGCAAATAATTCAACAAGCCCTCAAACCACCAAGCATGAAATGGCACAACAAACTTCAAGGACAATATACCTTCAACCACTTGATGAGCCAACTTATCAAGTCAATTTGGAGAGAAGAGTCGTAGTTGCAGCATACAATTGCACCCAAAACTATGAATCTTATTTTTGGACAAGAGTAGGCTACAAGTGTGATTGCAGAGTATAGTATCACTCCACTCCTCTAGATGGCATAACTAACTTTAAGCTTCTCCATGCACCTATGTGTAGTGATGGAATAGAGCACTCACAATGCACACACTCTACACAACTAGGCTTGAAGAGTGGTGTGTTATGTGTTGAGAATGGTGTGGTGTAGTGTGATCATGTGATGATTTACAAGGGAGATAAGGGCTCTATTTATAGGTTTTAGAAGCCCCGATTTGGATTAGGCCTAATCAAGTTTATTTGAAGGAATAAAAGATTATGCATATTTTTATTTTTTTTAATGAGGGTGGGTCTCTCTTGTCCTTTGAGTAACATGGATGTGGTCTCAAGGGAAGAGAATTATTGAGGATGAAAGGAGAGAGGATTGAGTGGATAATTTGGGAGTGCCTACTCTAGTAGAGGGTGCATTTTACAATAAGGTTAGTGGTTTGTAGTTAGTAATTATCACTAAAAAATATTTACAAAATCATTCACCAAATGGTGAGATATATGATGAGAAAAGTTAGAGAAGGGATAAGCTTGTAAAGCAAGGTTGAAGCTTGGAGAAGTTGACATTCATGTGAGATCCCCACCCCGCCGTTTCCAATGGCGGATCTGATGGTGAACCCGGTGGCCACTAGATCTATTGCGGAAGCAAACAAAATGGTTCAGGGTTCGACTAGCGCACGATCTCTCATCACAAAGTGAATTGAGTTTGAGCTACTAGCAGGGAGATCTAGCTCCACCTCGCAGGGGAAGCGTACTTGAACTGTATAGCGATCCTAAGACCCACCTTCCAAGAGAAGAGAAACCTCGAGTGTCTTTTTCCCCATGTTTCAAAGGCACGTACTCTCGAGAATTCCCCGCTCTAGGGGCAATGAGCAGTACTAATATCGAATAAGCACTATGGGGACAGAGAGTTCCCGACCAATCGGGACCACCCATCTCGTAGGCATTGGCAACCACTTTCCACCCCCACACTCACACTTCCTTGTGTGACCTAATTACTACCACAAAGGTTGTTCAACATAAAGATTCCTTGTTTAATCCCGAATCACATTGTTCGTTAATACATCCCTTCAACCAGTATTGGAAACAACACCAAGACAGAATTCTACTCAAACTTATTCATAAAAGTTCCAATGTTCTGGAGGTACAATATCCCCTCTCCAGCGAGAGTTCACTCCTCCCGTTGTCGCCTAGCTGCCCATACAACTAGGTATGTCCACCGCATAGAAAGCACGTCATGGACACTCCCACCGCATAGAAAGCAAGACGTGGGTTCCCACCGCATAGAAAGCAAGCCTGGGTATCCACCGCATAGAAAGCAAGTCGTGGATTCAAGAGTCCTTAACGAGGAACTCTGCCCCCTGTGATCAGTAGGGGGGTCAGGACTCATTCAACATTGGAAATAAAATGAACATGTCGAGCTAAATTTTCCCTAGCAGACATTCTTTCCTAATTGCAACCAGCATACCCATCAATCATTTCCTTCCTACTTTAGAACTTAATGTACAATGAATTCAATGCCGAGGTTTCCGTCGGACTTCTCCAACATGTTTGGGGATATTTTCATTCCTAACTAAACGTGTGCAATGTTAAATTAAACAACTTGAATGAAATTATGATCTACCTCTTCCATTTCTTCGTCGATGGCCCGTGAGATGGCCGGTATTTGTTCCTCCATGGAAGCTTTTCCCTTTCCGTTCACCTTGCTCGTTCCTACCTCGTGGTCGTGGGCTCCACCAAAGCGAGTCCTCTTAACCGGGGCCATTTTAAACTCACTAATTTAAATGATTAGCTCGGAGAAAGAACTAAGGTTCGCAAGTGTCATAACAATTCAATAGGTAGATTAGCAACATAAATTAATCCCTCCTATATGCGAGGTTTAGAATTTTCCATATAGTAATCATTATGGATGACACATAATCCTATGGGAACTGACTCTAAATGATAATTACTCGACTTACATGATTAAGAATAATAGGATTTCACTAATGGAATTACCAGAGAGATGAATTAAGCACGATTAATCTCTTTCCTAGCAATTAGAGGATGCAGAATCACCGCATGCATAGGTGTGAGAAAAACCACCTCTTAGAGACTTAATGACAGATTAATCTTACGTTAATTATATCTTAATGCATAATAGAGATGGATCTAAATCAGCTACAATATAAATGCGTGATAGAAAGAGTGATTCTCATCAATCTACATAATTACCAGCTTACCGATTAATTTCTATGCTACCTAGAGAGAGAAATTCTAATAATCGTGCACTGTGTTTGGGTGAGCATGTGTGTGTGTGTGTGTGTGTGTGTGTGTGTGTGTGTGTGTGTGTGTGTGCAGGCCTTTAAATAGGCTCCTACAGGCTGAAAATCGACCAGCCCTGCTATTAGCATCTAGAGGAGCACTCAGTTCACTGCATTGACAAGTCTAGTTCCCCTACCCACCAAGTGTCAGGTTGGCTTGGTTAAGTGGCTCTGAGACTTAGTTACTAGCTTAGAAACTCTCCCAAGACTCCCACAAAGCAAGAGGGCACCCCCTAGCTGCTAAAGCTGGTCTGGAGTGGGCTGGAACCTGTTCCCATACAGCCCCGGGCCCCCGGTACCTCCCCTGACAATTTTTAGGAAATTTGATTCTAGGCTAAAACGGGTCATACGAGTCGGATTTTGATGCCGAAAATTGCTATAGCAAGCTCTAACTAAGGCGTACTGGACCGATTACCTGCCATATTTAGCAGCCCCTGGGGTCCGAAAATGCATTTTTTTGAAATTCGGGGTACGGGTGCAATTTTTCGAGATGATCAGAACTGGACGGGTCGGGTGACCAAAAAACTTACTATTTTTGGAAAATTTTCACAAAAATTATTTTAATTCACATTTTGAAGCTTTATAACATTCTAAACATCATGGCACTGACAGAATCTGGAAAACTGCTAAAAATAGTAACTTATTCCATTATATTCATTTCAAGGTACAATGGTGTTCTTTTTGATCGGGGTCAGAGACCTTACAACCTCCCCAACGTGAAAAATTTGAGATGTCCTCATCTCAAGAATGTCTTTGGGTAATCTTTTAAGAGTGATGGTTCGTCCTCCCAAGTTGCATCTTCTTCAGGGTAATCCTTCCACTTTACCAGATGCTCCGTGATAGTTCTGTTGCGTAACTTCCTTTCCCTTGTTTCCAGTACGTAGTCAGGTTGGAGCTCGAGAACTCCTTGTGCTGGCATGACTATCTGATCTGAGTCCAAGAATTGATTAGGGTTAGGAATATAGGGTTTGAGTAAGCTGACGTGGAATACATCATGAACCTTCAAGTTTAAAGGTAACTTTAGCTTGTAGGCTTGGTCACTCACAACCTTAACGATCTCCAATGGTCCACAATACCTTGGGCTTAGCTTCTTATATCTGCATAGAGATAAGTTGCTTTTCTTTGGTCGGACTCGCAGAAAAACCTTATCTCCTTCTTTGAAAGTTCTTTCCGAACGGTTCTTATCTGCATAGTGCTTCTGTCTATCCTGAGCGGCCTGAATGTCCTGGCGAATAGCCTTGGTCTGTGCTTCCATATCCTCTAACATCTTTCTAGAGGTGTTGAGCCAGCAGAGGATCACACCCACATTTTTGCTCACACTCATCATTTTGTAACCATTGATTGTAATAAATGTCTTTCCGACATTAATTTTGATTTGAGCCATTCATTAAGTAACGGGACTCAATTGAGTTTCCAGCTTGTAATCCCGAAGTAATTTCACTTGCTGATGTAATTAGTTAGAGATGTTCTCACCTCCAAGGCTGAGGTATATAAGCCAAAGTTTTTGTAACCTAAGGAAAGGAGATTATTAATCAAAGTGAGTTTTTGAGCGCCGTGACTGTGTCTGAGAGAGAGAGAGAGAGAGAGAGACTTATCTACATGCTACGCGAGCTACGGAGCCGCCATTGGAGAAGCGACACCGACATTGTGTTAGCAACGGCGAGAGCTACACACAGATACCAAGAGTGCGCGCTATCAGCTTCTATGTGTGGTAAGTTCCTACGAGCTTCGGTGTGAGTTTTCTTCCAACTCGTGTGTCGGAATTGAGCATGCAGCACATCTATAGAACCACAACGAGTAGAGCTACACATTAGTACCATCGGGATCAAGTTTCGATCACCTGTATTTTTTGGCCTGTCTTCATACGCGTTTACCGCACGGAGTGGTTATAGGTGGATTTTGCAGTTCAAGTCTTTAGGGTGTTGTTCTTACCTAGTGTATAGACTTCCCCTTGAGTTTGAGATCGATTCAATGATTCTAGATCCTGTTTCGTATATCATTCATTTGTAGTACGGATTTCAGTCACTTGTGTATTTTAGAACTTAGATTTGATTTCCTTAGTAGTGATTGTCATTAGAAGGTCGAGTAGGTGATTTGACACCCACCTAGTTGTTTCCATGCGCCTGCGGGTCAAGCTCTGTCCTCGTCTGACAAATTCTGTTGCTGGTTGAGTTCTCACTATTTAGCTTCCGCTAGCGGCGTAACCGCCTTAACATTTGGCGCCGTTGCCGGGGACGAGAGCCCTAAGTAGGTGACCTTAGACTAATCCTACGAGGTGAGTCGTATAAACTACTTTGTATACTTTAGTTAGAAAAGATCTAGGAGTGGTGGACTCCGAAGATCTCAAGAGATACTAGGAAGTGGGGTATTCCTGGGTCTTCCCTGTTGACAGATTTGTTTGTTGTTTTGTTGGTGTTGAGTAGTTGTTGATAGAAGAAGAATTTGCTAGTCCGTGAGTGACAGTGGATCTCTTTTAAATCACAATTACCAAACTCATTTTATGATTAGGAATAGCTTAGGTAGGACTTCATTTTATCCTGATCTGGAGCTAGTAATCATTGGAGTATTTGCTTGATATGGTTGATTGCATGTTAGATCACTAAACCGTCGAGTTAGTAGTGAAACTTGCAATAAACAAAAGTCAAAGAAATTTTCTGTGTATCTGGGAGCTGCTGAGCACTTGAGAAAGCTTTAGGAAGGATTCTGTGCCAAAAAACTGGAAATCTGCAACTGTAGACATCATACGCGTATGATGTCTAAATGACCAAACAGAGACCAAAATAGAAATTTTGACTTTACCAGAGTGTTCAAAAGGGGGGTTATACCCTAATTTCAACTTAAAACAAGAGCATTAACACTCAAAGAAACCCAAAAAGATAAGTCGGAGCCCAAGAAACGCAAAGAACAGGAAATTTTGGATTCATATCTTGTTTTTACATTCAAACCTGACAAAAACACTTGAAACTCAATTATAAACATTGGAGAAGGCTTAAAACCAAGAATAGTCAAAATCTGGGACAAAAGACATCATACGCGTATAATGTCTTTTAGCACATCCACTGCTTATTTTTTATATCTGACCTGACAAGATTGTTACAAACACTGTAGAAAGCATAAATATCAAGTCTTGACCCACAAGTCTTGACTCAAATTGATGAAAAAGACATCATACGCGTATGATGTCTTTGACCGAATTTTGGACATATTTTGATACTTTGCCAACACAGATCCATTGTAATAGCTGTCTAGAGGTTATACTTCAAGTTTCATCCCATTTGGATCACAATTGAACCAAAACAAGTCAAAAGCGGAAAATTGCCAAGAAAAGCCTAAATCAGCCATAACTTGCTTAAACAGAGTTCAAACTGAATTTTGTGAGTGGACAGAGCATAAGGGGGCTACTGAGAGTGAGCATAACCAAAATAGTCCAAATCTGTGAAAAAAGACATCATACGCGTATAATGTCTTTTTCAGCATAACTGCAACAAAATTCTCACTTGATGAAACAGAAGTTGTCCAACTGACAAGATTAAACAATTGACCAAGTATCAATCAGTTTGGATCAATTCTGACCACAAAAACTTGGGAAAAAAAATTGCCGAGACAGAAAAGTTAAAGTCCTTTAGGGGAATTGATGAATTTGAGATCGGACAGGAATCTCCTGAATAACCAACCAAAACAAGGGGAACAAGCAAGTGTCATATCAATCGAGGGAAGTGTAAACCAAAGTTGGGTGCAACCATTAGAGCCGATCTTTGAAGGAAGTGTTTTTGATACTTCTTCGGAGAGATCTTACGAGATTTTCACCGAACACTTGGAACACTTGAACCTGAACAACAGAGAAAATATGGCAGCAGGATCATCAAACCCTTCCGCCACAATGAAGCTATTGTTCATAAAATATCAGTACGACAATGACCAAGGTGCCAAGATCTGCATCCAGTAGCTCTTCCTCCGTAGCGAGCGAGACTACCACTAAAAAGAATGTTCAAACAACAACCATGCCAAATGTAGAGCAAATGATAGAAGATGCTCTAAAAAGGATGGGACCATACCAAAAACCATTGCCAAAACCACCGAAATGGTGTGCTATTGAACAAAAATGGACAAACCATCCAACAGAGGAGTGCTATTACAACAAAGGGTATGTAAGGGAGCGTCAGTATGCACCCCCTACTCAATTAGCACCACCTCAGGTACATCCAGTACCTCGATACCCAACGGGAAATGTACCAGGACCTATGGGGATAGAAAGACCGCAACCGGTATTGGGACAACAACCACCTTTACCAGGAGCAAGACCAGTGGGCATTAGATATGCACCAACCTTAGAGAATCAGGAAGAACAAGCCTTAGTGCCTGTTCAAGCCTATTATGAAGAATTTGGTGCACACATGTCTCCAACTGTGTATTACCCACCAGAAGAACCCAAACAACCAGAACCATGGGGCATGATTGGGAATGCTGGAACACCAACAGTTACAAGTGCTTCTGATGAAGAGAGATACAATTTGGACGCAAGAACATTGATGTTCATAGCTCATGGAGGGTTAACAGGACAAAGACCATCCTATCCACAAAGGACGAATCAAGTGGGACCAAGACCAGCACTAGGACCCTGTTACAAGTGTGGAGGTGACCATCTGATGAATGTTTGTCCACATACGGAAATCATTAGAATTAACGCTTATTGCACTGAGTGTGGGGTTACTCACTTCATTGAGGATTGTTCAAAGAATCCAAACAAAGTGCAAAAGACGACATTGAATATGCTAGAAACTATTCCTACCAGCAGTGGGTCTGAAAATGAAACTTTGATACCAACGCAAGTTGTTACTAGAGCTCAAGCTAAGAAAACCACTAGAGAACCTGAGAATGGAATGTTAGCGACTGAAGTGGTTAGTCAGGGACCGCGGAGTCAGAGAAACACATGGAAAGCTAGAAAAGCACGCATGAAGTTGAGAAAAGAACGTGAAGACGCTATTCTAGCTGAGGAACTAAAGCAAACTAAAGATAGATTAGAAAAACTTGAGAGTCAAAATGGGAAACGAGAGATGAGCCCGGAAAGAACGAAACAAAAGAGTATCAAAGAGACAACGAGCTTAAGCTCAGGGGGATCAGTACTAGTCGACAAAGTACACGAACCATTGGACGCACTGATGAGAGCTTACGAAGCTAGGTTAAAGACCAACCAAACACAAGAACAGAGGTGGATGACATACCCAAACGCGGAATTGGAAAAGCAGAGACTTGAAATGTGCCAGAGAATGATCGAGACTGCACAAGCCATATTAGAACCACCAAGAGAAAGAATGAATTGTGGAACGAAAAACCCAATTCAGCAAGAGACTATCATTTCACGGGTAGCTGAAAAGACTCCCAATGCACAAAAGCCTGAAAATACACACAAGGATGACCGCATAGTATTGAACACAACCGATCAGGAGATAGAGAGTTTTCATCCAGTCATATAGAGGTCTTACGGAAGAGATGAGGATTACAATGAATTTTGGAAACAAGTGAGAGAGGCAAACTTTGCAAAGAGCTAAGTTGCCAAGCTAATCAGACAAATTGGGAAAAGGACATCAGGAATCCTCCCATAGTGGAATTTGAGGCAGGATCTCAAGTGGACTTGGATCTGCAATCTTACTGGGGATCGAGATGGGGGCTCTGCTAGAACAATGGAGAGCAAACCTCATTCACTGAATACTTTACCTTCATACTTAGGAGAGTATGAAGAAAAATCCGAGATTAGAGCACTTCCCTCACGAAGAATCTCATCAGAAAAAGTCATGGACTCGCAAGGATTGATAGAGATCTTGTCAACACCAGTGACATGCACTATCACTCTAGCTGAGCTTTTGAGGCTAAGACCACATATGTGGACCACTGTAGGAAAATGCTTGGAGAAATTTGGGATAAAAGACCCAACATCGAGACTGCAAGAGGGTATACAAGAGCTGAGCAAACCACAAAAGAACGCTAAGCCTGTACCCTTAAACAAGGTCGGAGAGTATTGCGAAGGTGAAGAGGGGAATACAACCTTACCAGTTGAATTCCAAGGAGTGAACACGATGGCAATACTAAACAGCGGAGCTGGGGTAGCCATTGCTACAAAAGAAATCTGGAAAAAATGGGGGAAACCAGCAATAAGGAAGACTAGGTTGAAACTCCAATTAGCAGATGGACACATGGAGAAACCTATGGGGTTATTAGAGAAAGTCGTAGTGACTTCTTGCGGCATTGAATACGAACATACTTTTGCTATTGTCGATTTTGGCAAGGAGAATAACTATGATATCATACTGGGAAGACCATTCATGAGACAGTTGAAAATGGTCCAGGATTGGGGCTACGATTACATATACCTGAGAAATATGGAAACCACTACACGTGTGAACCTGAAAGACCATAGCTACAAAGATGTGAACCGAACACCGGTAGAGGAGTTTGATTCAGCTACATTGGCGGGATCCGAATTTCCAGCTTGGTTAGGTAAGCCCAAGGAGTTATGGATGTGTGGAGCCTCGAAATGTGGAAGTCTGAGGCGAGAAGAATATGTTTTAGAAAGGGCTATCGAAGAAGAAACTTATATAGGAGAACCCTTTCCAGAGGACACGCTTGAACCATTAGAATGGACACACATTCTAGCAACCCTAGATGTTTGTGCAATTTCGAATGGTCCCACAACGAAATTTTGCGACGAGGACGGGTACGACGTGGTTCCGTAATTCATGCTGAGAACTATACTCGAAAAAGAAACTGAAAAGAACGATACACTGGAAAAGGAAGATGAAGAAGAGGTGTTTCACGACATTCCCGATCATCCAGAGTGGGGAAATGAAGCAGACAACGAGTCAACGGACAATTCAAGCGGAAACGAAGAAACTATAATGGATGTCCAATTTTATGATTTTCCAAACCAAACTAAACAACGCTAGAAACGCTATAGATCAAAGAGAAAAACAAAGGGGGTTAGAACCAATCCGATGCCTAGAATAAGAGGAAAAAATCAATTCCTAATGCTAGTAAAGGCGGAAGATTGTGTTAAGGACAAGATTTCTGGAAGAATGAGAGGCAATAAGCAAAAGAGCTTACAAAAATACAAAAGAAGCTCAATAAATCAAGTTCAAAGGAATGAAACGAAAACTGAAACAGAAAAATCAGAAAAGAACAAGCGCAACAGAGAACACACGGAGTCCAAGTTAGAACGTAGAAACAAGTACAGAGAGCTCAAGACAACTCTGAAAGAAGTTTGGACGACAGAAATTGAGAGTGGAGAGGACGAAAACGCCAAAATCAAGGAAAACATGGATGTTCCCTCTCACTACAGGAAATTCACAATAGAGGATAGGAAGGTGGTATTAACCCAACCTATTCGAGAGAGAAGGGAGAACGAATCTTATGACGGACCGGAGGATGCAAAAAAAGTTGATTTAGCAGCTCCAGGTGAGACACCTAGATCGGTGTACATAGCCACAGATTTGTCTCCAGGCGAGGAAGAGAGACTTTTGAGTCTTCTCAGAGAGTACAGGGACGTGTTTGCATGGTCTTATAAGGACTTAAAGGGAGTTGACCCATCGATATGCCAACACACAATCCCACTAAAACAAGACGCAAAGCCTAGCAGACAGAGACCATACACATATAATGATACGTTTGCTAAGCGAATCAAAGAAGAGATAGATAAGCTAATGGAAGCTGAATTCATATACGAGATTGAACACACCGATTGGGTATCTCCGATTGTGGTGGTACCCAAGAAGAACGGAAAACTCCGAGTGTGTGTCAACTTAAAGAAAGTGAATGCTGCAACAATCAGGGACAATTATCCCCTGTCGATAACTGATCATGTTCTAGAGCGTGTATCAGGGAAAACATCATACTCCTTTCTTGATGGTTTTTCAGGATATAACTAGCTAGCCATAGCACCGGAAGATCAACATAAAACAACTTTTGCAACGGAGTGGGGAATTTATGCTTATCGGGTTATGCCTTTTGTTCTAACCAATGCTCCCGCAACCTTCCAGAGGCTGATGACGCATGATTTCAAAGAATACTTAAGGTTGTTTCTAGAAATATACATGGATGACTTATGTGTACATTCTCTTCTGAGAGATGAGTATCTAGAACACCTAAGAAAAGTATTTGAGAAATGTAGGACATATCGCATTTGTCTCAATCCTGAGAAATGTGTGTTTATGGTCCGACAGGGCAGAATTTTGGGACATATTGTCTCACAAAACAGAATATCCACGGATCTAGAGAAGATGAAAGTTATAGTGGATATGCCTAGACCAACCAATGCGAAACAAGTATAGAGATTTATGGGACATTGCGGATATTATAGACGATTCATTTACATGTACGCTATAATAGGCCAACCACTTTATAGGCTAATAGTGAACTTTGAATGGACAGAGGAGTGTGAGGAATCATTCAAGAAATTGAAAGAGGCACTCATTACTGCTCCAGTCTTGAAATCACCAGATTGGGAGAAGATATTCCATGTGCATATAGATGCTTCGGCATATGCAATAGGATGCATTCTAGATCAGCCAGAAGAAGGAAACATGGATTTTTCTATCTGTTACGCCAGTCGACAGCTCAGCAATGCAGAGAAGAATTACACCACAACAGAGCGAGAGGGATTAGGAATGATATATGCTGTGAAGAAATATCGGCATTATCTTCTAGCCAACAAGTTTGTGTTTTTTACGGATCACCAAGAGTTGCTCTACCTAGTGAATAAACCATCCAATACCGGGAGAATAGTGAGATGGTTCATTATCTTACTGGAATTCGACTTCACGGTAGTAGTAAAGAAAGGAAAAACACATCTTAGAGCTGATCATCTTTTGCGATTGACGAATGGAGAAGACCCTATAGGAGTAGATGACGACATGCCAGACGCATACTTGTTCAACATAGAAATGATATCGAAGTGGTCTCAAAATGTCGTTAGCCTATTAACCTATGGAGGAGAGTTTGATAGAAGAGAATACAACCAGAAACATATTGCTATTCAGCAATCCAAGAATCTTCAATTGGTTGCAGAAGGTTGTATCAATTGGGAAATGATCATGTTTTGCGACTATGCATCAATCCTGAGGAATATAATATATATCTGCGCGAAGCACATATTCAGGAATGTGCATTTCATTGTTCAAGAAGAAACACATATAGGAATTTGTTACAATTGGGAGTCTATTGGCCAGGAATGAAAGAAAGCGTACATGAATATGTCACTGTATGTATTGTATGTTCATCAGAACCGCCAACAGAGTATTCGACATTATATCAGATAATGATCGCTCCGGAATGGAGTTAGTATATTGTTGAATATCTCACAAATAGAACTTTCCCAGAAGGAACGTCAAAAGCTCGTCAGAAATCTGTAGAGACAGAAGCTAGAGATTACGCTTTAATAGGAGATCAACTCTATAAGAGAGGTAAAGACAACCAGCTTAGGATTTGCGCATCAGAGTCTGAGTATATGATAATCCTGGAGCAAGCTCATGGAGGAGTAGGTGGAGGCCATTTCTCAGGTGATAAGACAACAAAACTTGTCTTAGCCGCAGGAATATGGTGGCCAACATTACATATGGATGCTGAGGAATACGTTAAACGGTGTGATGACTGTCAGCGGACCAAATTACCACTTAAAAGAGATGATATGCCGCTTAGACCAATGATGGGGGCAAGAGCTTTTGCAAAATGGGGGATTAATTATGTCGGACCCATGTCACCTCCTGCATATAAGACTCATGCACAATACATCGTTGTGGCTACAGACTATCTAACAAAGTGGGTCGAAGCAAAGGCAACTCAAAAAGCAGATGCCAGGACCACGGCACAATTTCTATATGAATACGTCTTTGTACGATATGGATTGCCAATAGAAATTGTGAGTGATCGAGGCACACATTTTATAAATGAAGTGATAGAGATCCTTCTAGATGAATTCATGGTAATCCATAGGAAATCAGCCCCGTATCATCCACAAGCAAACGGACAAGCTGAAGCAACAAACAAAACCATATGCACTGTCCTTACGAAGATTGTATCTTAGTCAAGAACTGACTGGGACCAGAAGTTGCATTCAACATTATGGGCATATAGGGTAGCATATAAAACATCAATAGGAACGACCCCATATAACATGGTTTTTGGGCTAAATGCTATCTTACCAATAGAATTCTTGATTTCAACCTTAAGGGTGGCTAAGGATCTAGAGTGGACAGGGCACGAGCTTTCTGATAGAATAGATGACCTGGAAAAGCTAGACGAGCTTCGCCTAAAAGCAGTAGCTTCTATCTACGCTCAAAAAAGGCGACAAAAGGATTTTTTTGATAAGCATGTGTGGACTAAAGAGTTTAAGGTTGGGGACTATGTCCTAGTTTACACTCTGAAACAGCATGCTAAGAAGCTTAAAAAGCGAGGGATGGGACCTCTGGTGATTAAAGATCTATCACCAAGTGGAGCCGTCAAGCTTGCTACATTAGACGGAGAAGAAATGCCCAATTGGATTAGTGGATGCAGAGTGAAAAAGTATCTTTTGCCGCTAACCCAAGACATGCTTCTCAAAATACATCAAGAAAAGCTACGTGTCCAGAGAAAGAAAAAGATTGTGGAGGAAGCGCAAGCCGAGGCGAAGGAAAGAATGGAGAAAAGAAGACTACTGCGTCAAAAACAACGCAATGAAGGAACAATACGAATAAACGTAACAGAAATGGATAATGACAAAGAAGAACCCATCATTGAATGCAAAGTAGGAACCAACCAAATCAAAGCCAGAGCACTATTGGATTCAGGAGCTCAAACTAACCTACTTTCACTCATTTTGTACAGACAATTGACAAATGACACTAAATTACAAACTGCCAAGCAAGAGTTAAAGAGTTACTCTGATAATTCAATCAAAACTGTCAGATGCACAGTTTTACATATACACTTTAACCAGTATGTGTATCCTCATATGTTTTACGTGGTTGAAGACCAAGCTACACAACATCCATTATTGCTAGGACAACCATGGCAGAAGCAATACAATGCAATGATTGACTGGAGTTCTAAATCAGTGCTTATCAAATACGAAGGTGAAAGTCAATCAGTTAAGTTCACCAAAGGAGCAGTGCCAACTCCAAAGGAAGAATCCAAGAACAAAGGTAAAGAACAACCAGAGAAAAAGAAGAAGCAATGGCAACCAAAAGTTTCTATACAACTGGATTGCTCTTCGACGAGGAACTCTCAACATTGGATAAGGAAGACAAGCAATAATATAACAGCTCAACCTTGGGAAAAAACGGATTCAAAGTTGGTATGGAGACCAAAAAAGGTTGTGCCAGAGAACACAAAGGTGGAAAACAGAGTCTTCAATACCAGACAACAGAGTGATTCCAGACAATCAAGGACAGTGAAACAGATCTGGATTCCAAAGAAGTTCATGACGGCACAAAGCTATAGCAAGCAAATTTGGATCCCAAGGATTTGTAAACAGGAACTCCCTTCAGTATAATCCACGGAAACTCCTAGGTATTTCAAGGCGAGGAAATCAACACAAAGAACAAAGCAGGTTTGGGTCGCAAAGAGTTTGTGGCAAGCACAAGCGAAGCGGAAGCAGATTTGGATTGTGAAAAAGAACAACAAGGTAAAGAAGAATCCATCTACTGATTCTACTACCGAAGTGCCAAAACCAACCCAAAACCCGACCACCAATCCTTCAATCAAACAAAGAGCAGCTTTTTTGGAAAGACTGTTGTATCATCGCTCTACAATTGCATTGGGAACTTATGACCCAAACAACTACAATGCTTCGCCCACAGACACTTTATAGTCATCCGGGGGGACTCAAACTAGGAGAGGGGGAGGTATACAGGTATACAAGAGCTACAAAGCAACTACAAGCGACAAAAAACAAAGAAAAACAAAAATTATATTACAAGGGCAGTGTCTTACATGATTTTGCAATTTTTATGTTTGATTGCAGATATTGATAATATTTATGCCCTTATATACCTTGTTTTGCAACAAGAAGAGATCAAATGATGAATTTGGGTCTCTAGACGTGTAAATATCACTAAATAAGAGTGTTTTTGGAGCTAAAAAGTAGAAAAAAGTGGTAATCCAAGTCCAAAAATCACAAATAAGCGTATATTCATATACAAAGGGTTACCAGCTATTTATTGTGTATGTTTGGAATTTTTTGGCTTCAATTTGCTATTTTCCTTTATTTTTTATGATTTTCTTAATAAAAGTAAAAGAAAAATAAAAAAAAGCAGGTGAAACGAGATCAAAAAAAAAAAGAAAAGAATAGATGGTGATGATCCTAATGACAAGGGCAACCCATGGTAAAAATTGAGTACAATTCGGAAAAAGTTGCGGAAAGCCCGAAGTGACAGAATTTTGGCAAAGTGGACAGATTTATCAGAAACAGGTCAAACGGAGTCCAAATTGAGAAATTTCAAATCCTAAAGTGCATTTCACGACGAGATAGGAGCACATGTCAAATTTGGTAACAAGTGATCCGGGAAGTCCGAAGTTAAGTATTTTTCACATCACTTTCAAGCTCATTTCCACTGTTACCTTCTTGAACAGAGCAAAGAGCACACAAGAGCATCCAACCTTCTACAGCCTTCTACGAATGCTACGAGAGCTCAAAGGACACCAGACATGAGAGGTAGACTCGTTGCCATAAGCTTTTGATGCTTATCATTAACTTTTGTCACGAAAACTGACCAAAACCAAGAAACAAGAGCAGACGGGGAATGCGGTAGAATGCTAGGTAGTGGCACAACCGCCTAACCAAACCTTGCAAGAACTTATAGGTGGGTTACCCTAGTATAGAAGATGGGTTTCTAACACTCAAAGCTCGAGAAAGAACGACTGAAAAAACCCTAGGTCAACAGAGCCTGCAAGAGGCAAACAGGAAAAAGTTGTCGAAACGACACAAAACTTCTCAGGAAGCTTAACAACATCGAGGGCAATGCAACCATGGAGTATCTCCAGGTTTGGACCACCAAAAGTAGGTCGGAACAACCGATTCGGCTGCGGACACACAAAGCGTCATTTTGGCATAACGGCTGAAATTGACGACCGAATGAAATGAAACTTCACAAGCAGCTTCAAATATACATGGATGACTTATGTTTGCAAGCGAAACCCAAAAGAAAGCTGATTCACTTACCGATGGTGAAAAAGACGCTTTCGGGCAACCAAAAGGAGAAAGATGTAGAACGGGGAGCCAAAGTCAAGTTCAACCAAATAGATGGCTTCACAACATATCCAATGAGCTGGAAATGCAACTCTCGAGAAGAAAAGTTGAAGAAATTGAACTCCAAGGCAAAAAGACGACTTCGGAGACTGAAATGCCTATAAGGGGGCTTTTTAGCTAAACTGATGACTTTTTAAGTTGAAAACTAGTTAGCAGGGCTTAGGGCACTAGCACAAAGCATTCTTTGCACAAAAAGACCAACATTTCAAGAAAAGACATCATACGCGTATGATGTCTCACAGCATGAATTTCACATCCATTTCAACATTTTATTGCATAGCCTCATTCCACATGTTAATCACATCCTATGAACCAAGTATCATGAGAATTGGAGTTAGAAAACCCAAGCAAAACCAAAAAGACGCAAAGTAGGCCATAAAATTGATTTTTGGTCCTAATTTTGTGTCAAAATAACTCCAATCTCATTGAAACTTTGTAGGATTGTTGATTAACACATCTACAAGCTATCTGGAACCAAAAAGCACCATTTTGACACAAAAGACATCATACGCGTATGATGTCTATTTGCACTTACAGAGCCAAAACTGCTCATTTGTCATCATACATCCATTATATATATCTAATACATGCTACATATGAAATTTGGAACCATTTGGTCAAGAGGATCACCCCATTAGCCCAATTGAGGGAAAATCCTTCACTTAAAGACTATTTTTGGCCCAAATCCAACATACTCAAGTCCAAACCAAGATTTGAGTAGAAACAGTCCTTCACTAGTACATGGGGAGTCCACAGAACCAATCCCATGAAAAATTGATGAAAAAGACATCATACGCGTATGATGTCTCCAGAGCCATTTTTAGCCCAAAATCTATCCAAACTTCATAAATCCACTGAATAAGCCTATCTAAAGCCAAATCCAAGCTTATAGAGAAATTTGATCCAAAAATACACTAAAAGACATCATACGCGTATGATGTCTCACTATGTGATTTTGGCACCTCAGGGCTTCAACCACCAAACAGAAGTGATCTACATGCCATTTGAAAGTGAACCACCAAGTTTTATCCAATATGGATCATAAAATCCAAATCCCTTTCAAAATTTTGCCAAGAGCCGGAACTGGACTAAACTGGCCAAAACTTGACCAAATGGGATCCAAACTCAAATCCAAGCATATGATACTCATGTATACACTATCAGCTACAAGCACAACCAATATAAAGTCATTTTAACACAAAATATATCATACGTGTATGATGTCTCCAGCATGATTTTGAGCCCATTTTGCATATTTTTTTCACCTACCTTGCATCCTTAGGCCCTGAATAGCTCATGTTTCAATTTTCAAGTCATTTGAATAGTTAAAAGCTTCATTTCGGCTTTCAGTACTAAAAAGACGCTAACTTCTGAAATTGGAGTTACAAGATCCATGGATTCCGCCAAGTCATCGGCAACGAAGAGAAAAAGACCGACAATCAAAGATGCTCTTGCAGAAGCGGAACCCTTTGACATTCCAACAGAAACCCTCAAGCCAACCAAAACTTGGGTGGAGGAAGCAGTATTGGAGAAAGAGGGAATAAAGATCTACCAGGGGACTTTCAGAGATCCTCAAGGGCAAGCGATGGATGTACCGATGATCCCACAGGAATTGGTAGATTATAGCAGGTCAGAAGACATCAGCAGGTACCTGGAAAGGGCAGACTTGCACAGTTTCTTCACCTCGAGACCATCAGGTGTGGATACAAGAAGAGTGTACGAGTTGGAAACATCCATTCAGAAGGATGGAAAAGCCACATTGACAGCCATGGATGGAGAGAAAGTAGAAGTACAGATCACTCCACAGCTCATTGCAGATGCATTGAAGCTGCACAACAAAGGGAGCTCGGTCAGGGAAAGAAGGGAGGCCATAGAGGTCTATGGGCCCAAGAAGCAGAATGCAACCTATGGAGATATGGCGGACCCAAGAGCGGCAACCCTTTGCTGACTGTACAACCAATTTCTTCATGTTTTCATTAAAAGACCGCAGAAGTATACGACACCACCCCATGCCATTGCGCCACCATCACATGGGCATTAAAGAGAAATATGCCAAAAGAGGTGAATTACGCTCAACACATCCACGAGCAAGTAATTGCCATGCACAACGAGAAGCCAAAGTATATAGGAGGAGCGGAAATTCTGACAAGAATAGCTTATGAAGCTATTAGAGCTAGAGATCAGTGGCCAAAGGTTCCCTCCCAGAATGAGTGGCTTAGAGAAGCCGACGAGGAGGAAGAACAGCCCGAAGTATCCAAGAGGGCATCCACAAGAGCACGCCGGAAACTAGAAGTAGTTTCAGAACCTGAAGAGGATGTGGACGAGCCGCTTAAGAAGAAAGTAAAGAAGAAGGTTGCTCCCAAGCAAACCAAAAGTCAGAAAGCGACAAGAATGGAAAGACTAGTGGAGCAGTTTAGAGCGGAAAGAGCTCTAAAGGGTGACTTTGAAGAAAAGTGGGTGCCAGACCCCACTAAAGTCGGAACTAGCTCAGCCAGGCCACATATTGATCAATACGATCAATATATTAAAGCTTATGAGGAGTCAGAGGCTATTCTGGAGCAGCAACCTGTCGAGCCATACACTGAAGAGGAGGTACAGCAATTAAAAGATGAGCTGAAAAAAGACGACAAGGGGAAAAGGAAAGTAGATGAGTCTACTAAGCCTCAAGAGAAAGATGGGCAAGCCGAGAAAGGGAAAGCCAAGGAAGCTGAGGACAGATATCCCTCTATGACTGATGTACCAAGCCCTAAGAAGACGGAAAAAATTGTGGAGGAGACCACAGTAGAGGTGGACACAGATGATTTGGAAAAGCCAGAGGCCGAGACCAAAGAAAAGAAGATAGATCCAGTTCAGCAAAAGAGAAATGATTATGAGGATCTGGTAAAGATAGGATACACCGAAGAAGAGGCCCTTGAGGCAGTTTATGGGATCACCCTAAAAAAACAAGATGAACGGAGAGGAACGGAGGAAAAAACAAAGAGTAAAAAAGAAAGTGAAGAGAAACTGTACGAACCGAAAGTACTAGAAGAGCCAAAGCCAGTGGAGGTGGTGGCGGAAAGAGCTTTAGAGTTGACAGATGATGATGAAAAAGACATGCACATGGTGCATGAACTGCTCAGCAAGATAAAAGAAAGGTCCAAGGCAAAGGAATTAGAGATTGAGACAGCCAAACAAAGGGAAGCGGAGTTGCAGAGAAAATTAGAGAATGCTATGACTGAATCTGAAAGTCATAAAGCATCTCTCTATGACGCGGAAAACGAGAGAGATGGCTTGATACTCCAGCTAGCCGAGGCTTCAAGAGAAGTAACAAGTGCACAGGAAGCAAGAGAGCGGATAGAGGATGAGTTGGAGGAGGCCAAGGATGAGCTCATTGGGCTAAGGGAGAGAGTCGAGATCCAAGAAAGAACAATCACTAGACTCAGGACTACCCCTAGAGCTAGCAGAGCAGGAACCGAACAAGAGGGAGCTATCATACCAGCTTTGGAAGACCAGGTCCGAAGCTTACAAAGAGAGCTGAGATTAGAGCAAGTGCAAAGGTTGCACATTACGGAGGGATCATTGGCCGCAGAAAAGAGGCTCGCATTAGAAAATCAAACACTACGGACAGAGAATGAGGCCCTTCGCAAACAGCTCCAAGATCTACAAGAGCAACAAAGAAGAGAGACAGAGACACCACAAGAAGAATCAGGTGGAGCAGCCATAGAGCTACCAGAAACTGGAGAGGCAACCACAATTGAAGATCTAGCCCCAGCTCAAGAGGTGGCCTCGACTTCAAGAATCTCTGAAGAAGAAGAACAAAGGCTCCATGAACAAATAGAAAAGTCAGGAGAGGAGAGTGCCAAGGCGGAAATGGAATGGGAGAGGAGACTCCTAATCTCCATTAGACTTCAGGGACTAGACACAAAAGTGCTCCATGAACAGTGGATGCAACCCATCCTGCCTTTCCCTTTGATGAAATTTGAAGTGCTAAAGACGAAAAAGAGAATAGAGGAGGAGCAGTATGTCGCTCTTTACGAAGGCGACATCACAAAGGAGGAACAATCAAAGAAGATAGTAGATTCACAACCTAGATGGAGGAAAGGTTGGCTGAATAAATACCCAGCCTACCTCATCTACTTGGTGGAGGCACCAAAGGAGATTCGGGAGGATGCAACCTTCTGCCCGGTGCCAAGAGTCAGAAACTGGAAAGAGCATGGCAGGATTGCAGAAAAGAAGCCAAATTGGCTTTATTATCCCAGGATGCCAGGACCAAAGGCAGGAGAGAGAATAGGTAAAGCCTACATGGTGAAAACCCTAACCGGCACCATCAAGCTCTTTACTGGATCTCCTGACCTTTCATGTCAGATGCTCAAGAAAATCTGCAGGACTCTCTTAGCTTGCATTGAAGTGTTCGCGCCAGATAAAGCCACGACCTCGAGTCTACTATCGACGGCCGACACAGTAAGTGATATGATGTACGATCTTTCATTGCAGCCTTCTCCAAAAGTGTTACACCTCCTATACCAAAGGATTATGTTTTTGCCTAGCTTCCATATGCAAACATTCGAAGAAGCTTTCTACACCGGCTTTTTCACCCACGAAAGCAAAATATTCGGCCCAACCTTGACCATCGGCAACCTACGATACGAATCACATTTGCAGATGCTCAAGACGACAGGACTTTATTGACCAAGCATAAAAGTCATGTCAGGGACGACATGAACGCGGGGGGGGGAGTGTTGAGCCAGCAGAGGATCACACCCACATTTTTGCTCACACTCATCATTTTGTAACCATTGATTGTAATAAATGTCTTTCCGACATTAATTTTGATTTGAGCCATTCATTAAGTAACGGGACTCAATTGAGTTTCCAGCTTGTGATCCCGAAGTAATGTCACTTGCTGATGTAATTAGTTAGAGATGTTCTCACCTCCAAGGCTGAGGTATATAAGCCAAAGTTTTTGTAACCTAAGGAAAGGAGATTATTAATCAAAGTGAGTTTTTGAGCGCCGTGACTGTGTCTGAGAGAGAGAGAGAGAGAGAGAGAGAGAGAGAGAGAGAGAGAGAGAGAGAGAGAGAGAGAGAGAGAGTCTTATCTACTTGCTACGCGAGCTACGGAGCCGCCATTAGAGAAGCGACACCGCCATTGTGTTAGCAACGGCGAGAGCTACGCACAGATACCAAGAGTGCGCGCTATCGGCTTCTATGTGTGGTATGTTCCTACGAGCTTCGGTGTGAGTTTTCTTCCAACTCGTGTGTCGGAATTGAGCGTGCAGCACATCTATAGAACCACAACGAGTAGAGCTACACATTAGTACCATCGGGGTCAAGTTTCGATCACCTGTATTTTTCGGCTTGTCTTCATACGCGTTTACCGCACGGAGTGGTTATAGGTTAATTTTGCAGTTCAAGTCTTTAGGGTGTTGTTCTTACCTAGTGTATAGACTTCCCCTTGAGTTTGAGATCGATTCAATGATTCTAGATCCTGTTTCGTATATCATTCATTCGTAGTACGGATTTCAGTCACTTGCGTATTTTAGAACTTAGATTTGATTTCCTTAGTAGTGATTGTCATTAGAAGGTCGAGTAGGTGATTTGACACCCACCTAGTTGTTTCCATGCGCTTGTGGGTCAAGCTCCGTCCTCGTCTGACAAATTCTGTTGTTGGTTGAGTTCTCACTATTTAGCTTCCGCTAGCGGCGTAACCGCCTTAACAAGAGGCTTCTACCCTGATGGTTGGATCTGAGAAGTTCAGTGGTGCTAAACAGTCCTGTCCATAAAGAGCTTTGAAAGGTGACATTCCAATGCTTCTGTGTTCGGAAGAGTTGTAAGCATACTCCACCAAAGGTAGATATTGTAACCACTTCTTTGGATCTTGCGAACAATAGGCTCTGAGAATGTCCTCGATGACTTGATAAACTCTCTCAGTTTGCCCATCTGTCTGTGGATGATACGCTGTACTAAAGGCTAATTGTGACCCAATAGATTGGAAAAGAGAAGTCCAAAATTTTGATGTAAACGTGGCATCTCTATCGCTGACGATATGCTTGGGTAGACCATGTAACCTAAAAATCTCCTTGATGAATACGTGACTAACATCTGAAGCAGTAAAGGTTGTCTTTACGGGTATTAGATGAGCCACTTTTGTGAGCATATCAACAACCACGAAAACAGAGTCATAACCTCCTGTAGAAGGTAATCCTGTGACAAAATCCATACTGATGCATTCCCATTTCATCTGGGGTATGTCAAGAGGTTGAAGTTGCCCTGGTAACTTGATTCTTTTGGCCTTTATCCGTTGACGAGAAAGACATTGCCTCACATAGAGAAGTATGTCTCCTTTCATCCTAGACCAAAAATAACTTCTCCTAACAGCATGAAGAGTCTTAGCATAGCCTGGATGTCCGGATGTAGGCCTATCATGTGCTTCATACAGAATAGTCTTCTTTAGAGCTGGGTCTCTGGGTACACAGAGTCTATGTCTGTAGTAAAGACATCCTCCCATAAGAGAGTAATCTTTAGCTTCAGGCATATTATTCTGCTGGACTAGAGATACTATACGTTGGTACTCTGGATCTACCAAAGATGCTTCTTTGATTCTATCCCAGATAGGGTTATTTGGAATAGAGATAGCTCCGAGAAAGGATTTTTGGCTAAGACCATCTGCAACTGCATTTTCCTTTCTTGGTCTATACTTTATGTCAAGATCATATTCCTGTAACAGCTCTATCCATCGTCGTTGTCGCATATTGAGAATAGGTTGAGTAAAAATCCATTTTAAGCTCTTGTGGTCTGTAACCAGTTGAAACTTGCGCCCAAGAAGATAATGTCTCCATAACTTCAATGCATGAATAACTGCTAAAAGTTCCAAATCATGAGTAGGATAATTCTTCTCATGATCTCTCAACTTTCGCGAAGTATACGCCACTGGTCTTCCTTCTTGAGTAAGACCTCCGCCTAGAGAAAATTTGCTAGCGTCGGTCGCTACTTCAAATTCCTTGCTGAAATCTGGAAGCTTTAAAATAGGAGCCGAGACCAAGAACTCTTTTAGCTTAGCAAAGCTAGACTCGTGCACGGTCTTCCATTCAATCCTCATTCCTTTCTTTAGGAGTTCCGTCAAAGGTGCAGCAATACGTGCATAGTCCTTAACAAAAATCCTATACCATCCCGTTATTCCAAGAAATCCCCGTACTTCGTTGACGGTGGATGGTTGAGGCCAATCAACGATGTCCTTGACCTTGTCTGGGTCCACTGAAATCCCCTCAACTGATATGACAAATCCAAGATAGTGGACTTTAGGCGAGCAAAAAGTGCACTTGCTCTCTTTAGTGTAAAGTTGGTGTTTTCGGAGAAGACCAAGTACTTTGCGAACATGTTCTTCGTGATCTGCCTCGTTCTTAGAGTAGATCAGAATGTCATCAAAGAAAACCAAGACAAAATCATCCAGGTAAGGTCTGAAAATATCCTGCATAAGTCGATTGAAGCTTGCAGGAGCGTTTGTTAGACCAAAAGACATTACTGTGAACTCGTAGTGCCCATACCTAGTATTGAAAGCTGTCTTTGGAATATCTGATTCCTTGATCCTGATTTGGTAATATCCTGACCTTAGATCAATCTTTGTAAATATTTTGGCACCGTGGAGCCTGTACAAGAGTTCATCAATCCTTGGAATTGGATACTTGTTCTTGACAGTTACCTGGTTTAGTCCCCGGTAGTCTATGCATAGCCTTAAGGTCCCATCCTTCTTTTTCTGAAAAAGAACTGGAGCACCCCAAGGAGAAGTACTGGGTCGAATGAATCCTTGCTCAATGAGTTACCTAAGATGTTCTTTGAGTTCGATGGCCTCTGGAAGTGACATTTTATAGGGTCTTTTTGAGATAGGTTCACATCCAGGAATAGTCTCAATCTCATGATCTACCTCTCTGTGTGGCGGAAGATTCGTAAGGTCTTCTGGGAACACATCGTCATATTCCCTCAACCAGTTTGGTCAAAGTGAGGTATCTGATTGGTCCACCTTGTTGAGTTTAACCGCATATATTTGTTGACCCTTCCTTAGTCCCTTCAAAAGTTTGTTGGCCTTAACTAGAGTAGCCTTAGGTCTTCCATTTCCCCCATGGATTAAGGCTTCATTACCCAAGTTATCTGTAAAAGTAAAGTTCCCTTGTGCACAATGTATGTGGGCCCTATTTTGCTTTAGCCAGTCCATCCCTAGTATCCCATCAAAGAATTCTAAGGGTAGGGTTCGAAATTGGGCAGAAGTTGGGTGTCCCCCTAAATCAAAATTGATTTTTCCTACAGAATGTTGAGATACTACTTCCTTGCCGTTTGCTAACTCTACAACTAGCTTGCTTGTTGGATAATTATCTAGCTTTAGCTTCCTCATGCATCTGGGTGAAAGAAATGAAAGAGTACTACCACAATCTATAAGGAAGTTAACTTGTTCACCTCTGAGAGATCCTGGTGTATGAATGTCTGCGTATTGCTCGCAACCATTGGGATTGTCAATTGCAGCATGTAGGGTTGCTCTCTCCACCGCTTCATCACCCACAGTTGGTTGTACTACTGCGGCATTCACTCTGGCGGTAGCTCCACGCCCTCGCCCTCTGTTCATCCTTCCTCGTCCTCCTCTTCCATTAGCTTGGCCACGCCCACGGGTATTCAAGGGTATGGCATTGGCGTTGGTTGCCTGAATGTTCTTGAGGCAATTGGATCTATAATGTCCATGCTTGCCGCAACCATAGCATCGAACATCGGGGAACTCCATGGTTGTGGTGGTAGCCACAATAGGGCACTGGTTATACGCTTGGTTGGCTGGTCTGTTATCCCAAGCAGTGGTCCTTGCCCTCTTTGCCCAATGATTCCTTCTATTCTGATTAGCCTTTTGTACTTCGAGAGCTAGAGGTTTGGCCCTTAACAAGGCATCCTGTAGCGTCGTCGGTCTGAGAGCTTCCAACCGAGTATTCAGGGGATCGATTAGTCCTTGACAGAACCTTGCCACCTGTTGTTCCAAGGTCATCTTAGGAGCATATCTCCGAAGAGTGACAAACTTTGCATAGTATTCTTCGACAGATGAATTCAGCTGCCGAAGTGAAAAGAATTCATCCTCAAGGTTCTATAGGCAGGCAGTAAATAACGTCCCATTATTGCAGCTTTGATGTCTTCCCAGGACTGGGAAGATCCCTTAATATCCATGTCCCTGTAATGCTGCTTCCACCATATCTTGGCATCGCCAGTCAAGCGGAACATCGCAAGCATGGTCTGATTTACGGGTTGTGTCCCTGTAGCTTCAAAGTAGTCGTCCATGGCTTCCATCCATACTTCTGCATCTCTTTCCACATTTGCCCCCTCGCCCTTAAATATCGGAGGTTGGGCTTGCTTAAGGAGGAGCTTCTTCTCTTGCGCTGCCGAGTACAAAGCAACAGGCGGTGCCTACATGGGTTATATGAAATTCTTGATACCATTACTTGGATTTCAAAATAGACACGAGACTTTAATAAAATTTCAAAATTCCACTTTATCAAGAGACAAGATTCAGAGACAAAAAGCACTTTATTGATAAAAATTTATGACAATCGAAACCCCTCAAGGTTTAGGATAACTGATGATCAGCTTATTACATGGCTTTATGGATTGCGTATAAAATACGCCTAGGAGATGGTATTCACATGATGCACTACTTCATTCGTGTAATAGTTTCTATACTCATTATTGAGTGGATAATATACTAAGATATCAAGCCGGAGTTCCGCTTTCAATAATCCGAAGGTTTTGACTCTGTTTGCTGGGATCACATTGGTGACCTTCTCCAAGAGCCAGTGGTTGAGGGTTTGATTGGTGTCGTCTGAGACAGTCTGGTCCAATCGTGTAGGCACCAAGTAGAATATCTCTATGACCCTCAACTCTTCTCCCAAACGTATCTTCTTCAAATCGGTAGCTAGGCATCCTAGCTTCTGAGCGTTGATGTAGTAAACCCTTCCTGGAAATGTCCAATCAAATTCCCATCCTCTATCAATGTGAGTGGAGTGTGGCGTATAATCCTTCAACAGTACCTCCATGACATCTCGCTTGAACTGGTAAATTGGGGATCTTCAAGCTTGCTCATAAATAAGCTCAAACACTTGGAACTTCCGATATTCGAGCACGGGCCGGGTCTTCCTGCAACACCAATGTGAGGAATTCGAATCAACTACCTATATACTTTCAGTTACTTTTAAATGTTCAAACAATACGACTTTATTTCCCAGTCTAACCTAGGCTCTGATACCAGGTGTGAGGTCCCCACCCCGCCGTTTCCAATGGCGGATCTGATGGTGAAACCGGTGGCCACTAGATCTATTGCGGAAGCAAACAAAATGGTTCAGGGTTCGACTAGCGCACGATCTCTCATCACAAAGTGAATCGAGTTCGAGCCTACTAGCAGGGAGATCTAGCTCCACCTCGCAGGGGAAGCATACTTGAACTATCTAGCGATCCTAAGAACCACCTTCCAAGAGGAGAGAAACCTCGAGTGCCTTTTTCTCCATGTTTCAGAGGCACGTACTCTCGAGAATTCCCCGCTCTAGGGGCAATGAGCATTACTAATATCGAATAAGCACTATGGGGACAGAGAGTTCCCGACCAATCGGGACCACCCATCTCGTAGGCATTGGCAACCTAAGCCAAGCCCCCACTTTCCACCCCCACACTCACACTTCCTTGTGTGACCTAATTACTACCACAAAGGTTGTTCAACATAAAGATTCCCTGTTTAATTCCGAATCACGTTGTTCGTTAATACTGCCCTTCAACCAGTATTGCAAACAACACCAAGACAAAATTCTAGTAAAAATTCTACTCAAACTTATTCATAAAATTTCCAATGTTCTGGATGTACAACATCCCCCCTCCAGCGAGAGTTCACTCCTCCCGTTGTCGCCTAGCTGCCCATACAACTAGGTATGTCCACCGCATAGAAAGCACGTCATGGACACTCCCACCGCATAGAAAGCAAGACATGGGTTCCCACCGCATAGAAATCAAGTCGTGGGTATCCACCGCATAGAAAGCAAGTCATGGATTCAAGAACCCTTAATGAGGAACTCTGCCCCCTGTGATCAGTAGGGGGGTCAGGACAGATTCAACATTGGAAATAAAATGAACATGTCGAGCTAAATTTTCCCTAGCAGACATTATTTCCTAATTGCAACCAGCATACCCATCAATCATTTCCTTCCTACTTTAGAACTTAATGTACAATGAATTCAATGTCGAGGTTTCCGTCGGACTTCTCCAACATGTTTGGGGATATTTTCATTCCTAACTAAACGTGTGCAATGTTAAATTAAACAACTTGAATGAAATTATGATCTACCTCTTCCATTTCTTCGTCGATGGCCCGTGAGATGGCCGGTATTTGTTCCTCCATGGGAGCTTTTCCCTTTCCGTTCACCTTGCTCGTTTATGCCTCGTGGTCGTGGGCTCCACCAAAGCGAGTCCTCTTAACCGGGGCCATTTTAAACTCACTACTTTAAATGATTAGCTCGGAGAAAGAACTAAGGTTCGCAAGTGTCATAACAATTCAATAGGTAGATTAGCAACATCAATTATTCCCTCCTATATGCGAGGTTTAGAATTTTCCATATAGTAATCATTATGAATGACACATAATCCTATGGGAACCGGCTCTAAATGATAATTACTCGGCTTACATGATTAAGAATACTAGGATTTCACTAATGGAATTACCAGAGAGATGAATTAAGCACGATTTATCTCTTTCCTAGCAATTAGAGGGTGCAGAATCACCGCATGCATAGGTGTGAGAAAAACCACCTGTTAGAGACTTAATGACAGATTAATCTTACCTTAATTATATCTTAATGCATAATAGAGATGGATCTAAATCAGCTACAATATTAATGAGTGATAGAAAGAGTGATTCTCATCAATCTACACAATTACCAGCTTACCGATTAATTTCTATGCTACCTAGAGAGAGAAATTCTAATAATCGTGCACTAATCATTAATTAAGAGTGATGAATGGCTGATAATTCAGCTATGGGATGATGATTACATAATAGAATATGGTTAAGGAGAATTTAGAGAGTGATTATAGAGAATTACGACTAGGAATAAGCATAATAGACGAGAAATTTAGATGGTAATGAAAAGGATTTGCAGAAAGCATTAATTAACTGTGGTTACCGTGATTAAGGGCTGATGATCCTCTCGATTCTCTGATCTAATTGAGCTTCTTGAGGCAAGAATTCGACAACACCTCCCTCCTTGCTTCTCCTTCAAAAGGTGTGTGTTCCGGCAGCACCTTCCCAGAGTGTGTGTAGGTGTGTGTGTGTGTGCACTGTGTGTGGGTGAGCATATGTGTGTGTGTGTGTGCAGGCCTTTAAATAGGCTCCTACAGGCTGAAAATCGACCAGCCCTGCTATTAGCATCTGGAGGAGCACTCAGTTCACTGCATTGGCAAGTCTAGTTCCCCTACCCACCAAGTGTCAAATATAAATAAGATAGGTGGAAAAAATATGTACATGTCAAATATAAATAAGATAGGTGGAAAAAATATAAAGGGGTCAAAATAAATCTCTCTCATTATAGGTCTACCATTAAAAAATGAATATTTTTTGTGTTCTAATTTATGAGAGTAATAGAGAATAGATGTAGGAAGGAAAAAAATCACAATAGTGAAAAAATATACACATAAATAGAACTAGTTTTTTTGGATTTTTGTTGGGATGGAGTTACACCAAAAATAAGAGAATCTTGCATGAAATTATTTTTATATGGAATAAAGAGTATGCAAAATGGTAAGAAAAAATATGGTAACGGTGAGTCAATGTACATAGCATAAATAACACACCATAGATAGAAATATTTAAATAAATACCAAAGTAATTATGAAAAGTCCTTTTATTTAGGCCCTATATAAAATGAAATATTTACACACAAATGGACCATAATTTGTTTATATTTTTTATTTTTTTTTGGCTCAACTAGCCCAATGACTAGCTAATTGAGGGTTTTTAAGAAGATATGGGAAAAGTTCCCTAACTCACACTCGCCTATGTACAGTGAAATGGTAGGGATAGCCAAAATGTTTGAGTGATTTGATAGGGTGAGGTAGCTTACAATGGCAATTATGGAAAGCCAAAAAATGGCTATCACTAGAAAGAGCAATTAGCAAGGGGGGTCAACCGAGAGAGAGAGAGAGAGAGAGAGAGAGAGAGAGAGAGAGAGAGAGAGAGGGCTGATTTTTCAAAGGCATTATCACCTACACACTCACACTAGCTCATGTGTGGAGTAAGAAGACTCTCTCTCTCTTCTCAAGCTTTAATGGAAAGATTATCACCTACTCCAAGCTTGTGAGAAGGGAGGCCTACACCAACAACAATTGTCTTTGTGATGAAAATCCAACCAAGAGCAAAGTTTCAATGCATGCTCATCTCCTCTACTATGATAATTACTTAGCTAAGCTATGCTAATATGAGTGATTATGTGAGGAGATGTACATCTTTCTCGTAAGAATACTCCTTCTTCCTCTCAATCTACTCTCATACCCCGCTAGCTCTCACCATCTTTGAAGGTGTGTGAGGTCTTGGATCTGAGACCGTGAGGGAATTTATGTTGTGTTTGATAAGTGTTTTTCTTAGTGCATGAAGTTTCCATCTTCATTGCACTAGCTAGTATTGAAGGAACACAACAAATTGTATTGTAAAATGTCTCTCTTGATGGGAGAAACCATACTACAAAGCCTTTTGGAGGGGGGACCTGCTCCATGTAAATCTAGTCCTCAAACGTTGTCAATAGCTTAATTTCTCTCTCTTTTGAAGTATTGTTCATGATATCTAACTAGGTGTTATGCTTTTTGTTGCTCTCTCCACCCAAGCACTCTTGTTATTCTCATTAGGAATCTATTCTAATGAAATGCTCACTATGTTCATGCTAATTTCCGCTACACACAAGTTACTAGGCCATTAAATGTTACATATACCCTTTTTTCTCAAGGGAATATCCAATGAGCACCCATTTTTCTACTTTCGGATTAATATTACTTGTCAACTCATCTGTCACATGCACATAAGCAATACATTGAAGCACTTCAAAATCTGATGCATCTAGTTTTTCACCATTAAAGTTAACTTAGCACATGTAGAAACAATCTCAAAGAAAAAATAATAAGGCATGTTCCTCTCATTTATCAATGCTCTAGCAAAATTTTCTATGTGCCTATTCTTCTACTCAACAATATTATTTGTTTTTCTGAAGAGCATACCTGCATGAAAATTGCCTTTGAAATCCATTCTTTTTACAAAAACCATTGAACTCATTGGAAAGGTATTATCCTCCTCTATTTGACCTTAAGCACTTTACATGTTTCCCAATCTATTTTTGTCACGGCTAGGGACTTGCTACGCGCCGTGTGCGAGCCACAAAGGCTCCTAGCACACAGTCATACAATAGACAATCTCACAAGGAAGAATGGTGTGTCACTCACCTTCCTGCGTAGTTGCGAATGAAGGATTCCCGCGCCGCGAAGAAGAGGGAGACACCGCTACGCCGCGCTCAACCACCTCGCCGCCGTCGTGCCGCCGTCACACTCGATCACACACACACACTCACACTCTCTCTCACACATACACACACACACACAAGGAGATGGTGAAGGAGAAGGTGGGGATGGAGCAAGAGAGGCTTCTATTGCACAATGAGAGAATGAGTAAAAATTAGGTTTAGTGGCTTTCATATGAGCTCACCCCATTCACACTTGGGCGCCCATACTTAGCCAACTAACTCCTTGAATATTCCAGTTAGAGTGCGTCTGTCATCGGCGATCACCCTTACCCTGTTCCTATTGGTCCGACAAGCCCAGTACCTGACTCTAAACAATACAATGTTTATAGATCATAGGGTGTCCGTGTGCCGTGAGGGTTAACATTCCCCCCTTCCTGATGTAGATTCCGTCCTCGGAAGCTATCCAGTTGAAGCTCGTTCGTCGAGATGGGAGAGCAGTCGACATGGATGTGCGTAGCCTTCTTCAATCACTGCTAAGGAACCCTAACCTAATTATTTGCACTCCCCCTAAAGAGTCAAGGGAATGGGATATTGTAGAGGTTGGGGGGAAACCCTAAGGCTAAACCCCTATCCTCATCGTCGAGATAAACAAAGTCATCATCCATGAGACCATATGTGCCATCCGTGTAGTCATGTAAATTTTCTTCTTCATCATAGGTGCCCATGTTTACTAAGAAGGTCACTAGACGCCTATATTCATCTTGGTCAAAAGGGTAGGCTTGTGCAATGGGAGAAACGCTCTCTACTAAGTATGGATCAGACGTGGTCAAGAGACGTATCAACCATTCTAACTCCTCAAAATTCCTCTCACATGCTAGCTTACCTATCAAATCCCATTCACATGCAAGCACTGGAAAGACCATGTGAAATATTTGTGAAAAGTGACGAGGGTACCTCTCACCCAAGGCAGGAGTGGATGACTCTAGCGTACTAGCCATATCTGTACATGCAAATAGATGATGGTTAGAGTGCAAATATTACAAGGGTCGTGTTCTTGTGCATAATTTGTTTTTATGATTTGTGTGATGGCTCTTGCTCTTTTACTTTTTTATCTTGTTTTTGTGATTATAAGGCTTTATATATACATTCCCTAAGATCGGAGATTAAGAGGTCAGGGAGAAAGGTTGAGAGGGAAGAAAGTGAATGATGGATGTCCACAAACATTCCCCCCTTCCTTGGGTAGATCATACCGTTTGAAATGAGCTTGTCACCCTTTGAAACCAATTGTTCCAGTTGGTAATAGGTGAGGATTTTTGCCAGTAGTTTTCTATTACCCTAGGTGTCTCGTCAAGTTGCAAGGGTGGTAAGGTACTCTCCCAGGATCGAACTTGAAGTGGTTCATCACGTGATTCTTGAACACTGGGAGGTGTGGATTCTTTTGTAGCTTCATTGAGGTCCATTACTATAGATGGAGGCTGTGTAGAAGCTTTTACCTCTATGGATGTATTACATGAGGATCTAGAAGCTTCATGGAACTCCCCCCTTCCTGAGCTAGGTGGAATAAATTGGGTTTGCCTTGGAGCCCAAACTAGCTCTGGACTAGGTGTGTAGCATTCTGTGATCTTTCCCTTCCCACGGTCTGCCATTGGCTTTAGCGTTACACTGTTTGACTCATATGGGTTTGTTGTTGATAGGGAAGGACACATTTTACGTTTAGGTACCCAAATTTGCTCATTTCCATCATAGTATCCTTGGGCTTTTAATAGTCGTTTAGGAATCCAGCGCCACGTTTTCTTACATTTCTTGGAGCGAGTGGGACGTTTCTTACGAGGCTTCCGTTTTTTAGCATTAGCCATGGTTACTAAAGAAGCTTTAGGGACCCACTTGTATGCTTTCTTTGCTATATTAGGATGGTTCTTGTGTGTCTCAAGCTTTCTTTCAACTACATCAGTTGAAGATCTAGAGAGTTGGGCTATGGGGACGTATGGTTCAACCTCCTGGACATGCAATGTCTTGGGTTTTATTTCCTTAGGCAATATCTCAGGGACTATGGCTTGAGTGGTAGGGATAAGAGTTGGTTTTTGCGTTGTGACACCCCCAGTCCCCCAATCAATAGTGCATTTGGTGGCTATCATCCACGTGCGTCCTAGGTTTATATTACCCTCCATAGTTCCAGTAGGCATGACCAAAAAGTCTTGAGCTATAATTCCATTGTCATAACTGATAGAAGTGTGCCAGATTCCAAAAACCGTAGTTTTTTTCTTGTTGACACCCTTGACTTGGATAATACTCTCAGATAGAGGTGGCTTTCCTAACTGACACCACACCCTATAGGATAGCAGATTATATTTAGCACCCGTGTCCAATAAGGCGTTATATAGCACTTTTCCATAGGCACTATTTAACTCAATAGGGTATCGTAGAGGTGTGTTAGATTCCAACCAATCCTCTTCGATTTCCACGTGGAATGCATTTGTGACTCCAAGGTTAGCCTCTCGTTTTTGTCTTATACGTTGTTGTCGCTCCGTAGCCTCAGCTTGAGCTTGTATCTTGTTTAACTCGGTTTGTGCTTTGGCAGCCTTCTTTTGATGAATGGCCCGTAGTTCTTCTTGGCTTAAAGGATCATAATATCTTTTGAATTTACTCCCATTGAGGAATCCAATGGTTTCAACTCCATCAAGAGTTTCCACACGAAGGGTACCTTGTGGGGTAATTTCACATACTCTATATGGTCCTTTACCAGCATATTTCAACTTTTTCTTCTCTTTACGTACTCCATACATAAGGACTTTATCACCAACTTTGATGTCCTTGTCCTTCACATGGCGATCAAACCACTTCTTTCTCCTATCCTTTTCCACAAGAGCATTTTCCACAGCCAACTGTCTCTCTTCGTCTAGTTTTTCTAAGATATACAAACGCTCGGTTAAGGGGTTACCATTCCATCCTTCTTGCGAAGCTACCCTAAGACTAGGAATGACAAACTCCCAAGGCATAACCACTTCTTGGCCGTATACCATTTTGAATGGCGTTCAATTAATAGCCACTTTATAAGCAGTACGATAAGCCCATAGAGAAGATGTCAACTTCAAATCCCAATCAGTGCGATGAGCTTCTACCGTCTTGGTTAAAATAGAGATTAGAGTCTTGTTGGTGCTCTCGGCTTGTCCATTAGCTTGCGGGTAATAAGGTGTAGACTTATGGTGGGATATCATAAAGGTCGTGGTAAGCTCTCTTATTACCTCATTTATAAAATGGGTACCATTATCACTAACAATTTCAAAAGGGCAACCAAATCTTGTGATAATGTTCTCAAAAAGAAACTTAGTTGTTGTCCTTGCGTCAGCTTTTTGTGAAGCCTTAGCTTCAGCCCACTTTGTTACATAGTCCGTAGCAACTAGAATATATCGAGATTGAGTGTTGCGAGCTGCGGGACTAATTGGACCTACAAAGTCTAAGCCCCATTTTTCAAATGGTTGGGTTACTTTAATAGGATGTAAGGGCATTCTGTCTTTGCGTTGTGTGGTCTTGTAACGTTGGCACTCATCACACCCTTTTGTAAAAAGTGATGCATCCTTAAATAAAGTTGGCCACCAATAGCCTGATTGCAGCACCTTTCTAGCAGTCAGGTCTCCTGAAAAATGTCCTCCTGCTATGCCCATATGTGCTTCTTGCAAGATATACAAATATTCATCCTCGCGGGCACAACGCCTAAGAATATCGTCCTTGCCTAGTCTATACAGAGTTCCGGCAATCAAACAATAGGGTTCACATTCTTTTACTAGCCTTCGAGCGATATCCTTACGAAGTTCCTTGGGTGGAAAACCATTAACTAAAAAGTTAACAATGCTCTCACTCCATTCAGGCATAGTCTCAACTATGAATAGGGAAGTATCGGGTAATTCATCATCAACTCCTGTAGGGGCTTCACCATTGGGTATGCGAGACAAATGATCAGCCATGACGTGCCTTTTACCGGGTCTCACTACAATCGTGAAATCAAACTCCAGAAGAATTAACAACCATCGTGTGATTCTTCCTGTGGAGCATGGCTTGTTTACCAGATACAGCAACGCTTGATGATCCACATAAAATACAAACTTGTTTGCCAGAAGGTAGTAGCGAAATTTCTTTACTGCATAAACCATTGCTAAACCTTCTCGCTCTGTAGTGGTGTAGTTCCTTTCAGCATCGTTCAATTGACGGCTTGCAAAGCTAATGGGATAGTCCAATTTATGTTCTCCTGGTTGAGTAAGAACACACCCAATAGCAAAGTTTGATGCATCAATATGCACATGGAAAATGACATCCTAGTTAGGTGTCCTTAAAATCGGAGCACTTGCTAGTGTTTTCTTCAATTGTTCATAGGCCTGGTCACACTCTTCAGTCCATTTAAATTCAATGAGAAGCTTGTACAAAGGACGTGCTATCTCAGCGAAAAATAAAATAAACCGTCGATAATAACCCACGTGTCCCATGAACCTTTGAACTCCCTTGTAATTGGTTGGTGGTGGTAACTCTAGAATCACTTTAATTTTGCTCTCATCGGTTGAGATACCATTCTTAGATACTATATGCCCTAAAATAACTCCATGCTTGACCCAAAATTGGCATTTGAACGGGTTCAATGAGATACGATATAACCTACACTTTTCAAACACCTTCCGCAAACATGATAGATGTTCTTTCCAAGAAGAGTAAACACAAAGGTCGTCTAAGAAAGCTTCACAACACTCTCTCAAATATTCTTTAAAAGCAGTGTTTATTAATCGTTGGAATGTAGCAGGGGCATTTGTTAAGCCAAAAGCCATCACACGAAATGCAAACACGCCAAATTCTGTGATGAAGGCAGTTTTAGCTTGGTCCTCTAGCGCTATCGTGATTTGGTTGTAGCCCGAGTACCCATCTAGAAAGCTATAAGCTTCCTTGCCTGCAACTCTTTCGAGTACATGTTCGGAATATGGTAGGGGGTAATGGTCTCTTCTAGTAGCTGCATTAACTTTTTTGAGGTCCTCGCACACCCTAAGTTTCCCATTCTTTTTTGGCACGATAACTATTGGAGACACCCATTCAGAGTGTTCAATAGGATATATGAACCCACATTTGATAAGCTTTTCTAGTTCTTCTTGAATGATCTTTGCGTACTTAGGATTCATCGGGTAGGGTCTTTGTTGTACGGGCTTCGCAGTGCTAATCATAGGGATTGTATGTTGAACCACAGAAGGTGGAACACCTTTCATATCATGGTATGTCCAAGCGAATATGTCCTTGAATTCCTTGAGAAGCTCTTTGAGGACCGCCTCTTCAACTTCTGTGAGGTCTTGGGCAATAAAAACAGGTTTTGATTCTTCACCGGGGTCGGCTAATTCTATTTCTTTAACTATTGCCGGACCATCATAAATTCCATTATTCCCATCGATAGGTATTCTTTGGGCTTTTGTGTACACAACCTTTGCTTCCCCTGTGGTGTAAGATTTGAAATGTTCTGGTGTAGGATGCAAGTCTGTGGATTCTGGTTGTGCTTTGGTCTGTGCTTCTATTTCTGCTTTCTTGTGTTGTCGAGCTAACTCTTGGTTTTGACGCCTCCTTGCAGTGCGGCTCTTTGTCTATGGTCTCTAATTGGGCTATGTCATGGGGTCGTGGTCTACACCACATAACATTTTGGAGATATTCACCCCAATTGTCTACCAATTTACGATGAGCATCACATGATCCTATATAACTGAGCCATTCTGTTGAGGATCTCTTCTTTTTTATCCTAGCACGTACATTGGCTCGATATCGACGCCTCTTAAAGTTTTTCTTTTTCTTATTTGAGACCTGCCTTTGATTTGCATTTAGATCTGGCTCACTAAAGGTGTCCTCGTTGGTGTCCTCTTCACTCTCGGAGGAGCTATCATCGGTTGATGTGCTCGTCCTTCCGAATGTTTTGACTCTGAACTTGCTCCACTCTCTAATTCATGAGATTCAGAATCCGTTTTACTCTGGGAGTCAGTGTCTGAGTTGTGTTGGTCAAAGTCTTCTATTGAGCTTTCGGTGTCACTGTCAGATTGGTCTACAATTGCCTTGCCCTTAGAAGATGCATGTATGGCACTTATCATGTTCATAGGTGCAATTTGTGGTACCTCTTCCCCCTCTGGTGTGACCCAAGTGGTTCCTCTATTTCCCCAGGTATCTATGGTTGCATCTAGGTGTACCCAGTCTTCGTTGTCTGATTCCGTCATACCCGGTAACACATCCATGTAAGGAGAATCTTGGCGAATGTCTGTATCCTTCTTACAAGTGTAACAATATTGTAGTGGGGCCGAGTGAACTGTGGTGTCAGAGCGATGATCAATAATGGTTTTACTCCCTAAGGGGTGTACCTTACCAGTCACCAAATCCACTCTAAGGACAGAGTCTTGGAATTGCAAATAGACATGATTTTTAGACCAATCATGAACCATTTGTGCTTCCCTCATGAATGGTCGTCCTAAAATCATTTCATATGACATAAGGTGTTTAGAGAAATCCATTACAATGAACATATGTCGTACCTTGTGTCCTAGAACTTTGATCTTAAGATCCTTGAGCATCCCCATAGGTTTGGCTATGGTACCATTTTCCATCTTTACCACAATGTTAGTAACACTGAGGCGGGGTTTTCCCATGGATTCCCAACAATCTTTTGTAGCGATGCTAACTCCCGCACCACCATCAAGAATTCCCTTTATAGTTAATCCCTTGGTAGTGATGGGTAGGGTCGCATTAGACTCATCGCCTTCAAAATATTGCCCTAATTCGTTAATGGGTACCTCGATCACAGACTCGTGTCCATCTAAGTCAAGTGATTGCACATGATTTTCCTCATCAATCATAATCGAGTCAGGCCTATTTGGTTGCGCAAACTGCGGTAATCCCGTTTGTAGCTCTCCGTTAAGGAATGCTCGAAGTGCAAAGAATAACTCAGGATCTCCATACAGCTTTGCTATGATCGTGGTTCGGACCTCAGAAGACATGAAGTCCACTAGTTTGGCAACATTCATTTGCATTTTGCAGGGTGTAGGTCCTTGACTAGGAACTGGTGAGGATGGAATCTCATATTCCTCAATGGGATCAGGTATTCCTTCGTTAAACATCCTTTCCAACAAGAAAGGTGTATGCTCACTTTCTGATGTCCCGTCCTCACTCCCTTCTTGGATGATACTAGATATGGCTAACGGTCTATGGTTCATGTGGGGTGGATGAACTTGCGTGGGAAACACTGTGTCATGAATTTTGACATGCATGGGTTCTGGTTCTAGTTTCCTTTGAGTCTCCTCCACTAAACCTCTTAGATGTTTCACCTGCTCAATCTCGTCTACTCGGTTTGGGTACGTCCCAATCTTCTTTTTACGATTCTTCCCTTTTTGCCCCTGCGGTTTATCTTGGGGGTCTTGGATTGGATTTGGAAACACTTGTGGTGTTTTCAGAGGCTCTTTATGGTTTTCTCTTATTCGGTTTTCATTTGGTTCCATGTTACGGTTTTCTTTGTCGGTCTTTCCCTTTGTGGTATTGGTTCTAGTCTCCATTGTCTCGATTGAATCTGAATCATCCTCGAGGTCATTCATATAGACGGGGTCATCTCCTGTTCCTATGTTTGTTTTGGAACTTGGCTTTGAATTTCCCGTATTCTGCGACCTCTTCCTTCGTGTCTTCTTTTTCTTTGCTTGGATAACTGACGCAGTATCTCTCTCTTCGAGGATATGGCCTGGCCCTTGAAGCATGGACCGTGTAATCGCATAAGCGGGTGCGACGGGTGGTATTGGCGATGTCACACTAGCAATTTCGACCAAATTTAGGGGTGTGATTTTAGGCGCATTTGGGTTATAGGGGCATTGGGCAATCAAGTGATCTATGACACAACGATTACATGTGAGTATTGGCATTGCAGACGTGCTCCCTTGATTCATTTGCATCTGTGCAGCATTCTTTTGCAGCCTAATAGGGCACTCCGCTGCCCGATGGGGTCCACCACACTCGTAGCATTGAAGAGGTGGCCTCCTAGCCTGGGTGTTGATATTTTGACCTCTGGATGCGAAAGCAACAGCTTGATAAAACGGCTTGACTTGCCCCCAACAATCTTCCATGTAGTATATAGGACACTCTTCCAATGTATCAAGTCCGTAGGCAATACTAGTGTCTATTTCCTTCTCACAGCCATCTGCAACCCACTTGGTTCATAAGGGCGACTCTTGGATGCGGGGGCTACGGTCCTAGCACAGGAGGTGGTAGTGGTGTAGCTTGTACAACATTTTGAGATCTAGGGACCATGTGTTGCGGTGGTTGCTCAACAGGTGGAGCAGGCATCAATACAGGAGCTCGAGGTGCATCCGTCCAGGCTACAGGTGGTCTATTTTCCATCTTACGTTTGATCATTAAACAATCCTTAGCTTGGTGACCATACCTACCACATGCGTTGCAAGTTCCATTAAATTTTACTCTAAACGTAGGGCACTCACTAGTGCTATGTGGACCTAAGCAAATGGAACACCATTGTTGCTCCCTTCTTGGATACATGTGACTATTTTGAGGGGGTCGATTATCCTTAAGAGACTCTTGGATTGCCTTGGTGAGGTCTGTCAAGAATGTCTCAAATACCTTTGGCTCATTGGCAATGGGCTTTGCAGTCATGGGTTCATACTCAATGGCTTGTGAGCTAGTGGATCTCGTGTCAGTAGACACCCTCATGCCTGCTATCATCAAGTTGTCCTCTAATTGGATTGCATTGGCAGTGACATCTTCCCAGGTTGTGATACCTCTAATCACTAGTCCATTATAGATTCCTTCATTCCTCAACCCTCGAATGAATCGATCAAGCAGTTGGTTATTGTTGAAGCACTCATTTACAGGGCAACGAGAGTTTAAGTGCTTTAGACGACTAATGAAGTCCCTTACTGACTCTCCTTCCTTACGTTCAGCCTTCTGTAGCTGAGATGCTACACCCCAAAGCACACCTTCTCGTATGTACTCCTTTAGAAACAACCTTCGAAAGGTAGGGTAGATTGTTTTCTCGTCCACCCTTAGGGTTCTATACCAATCTCCAGTCTTCCCACTTAATGTCAAGCTTAAGGCATTGCACTTATGTAGTCCGTTGTGTTCCCCTAAGGAATCAAATACTTGTTCAAACACTTCAATGTGTTTTCTAGCATCTTCGTCCCCATTGAATTTTTGCGTGAGTTTGGCAATTTGTACTGCCTTACTTCTAGGCTCTCTATCAGATGCATGACGCATATTTTCCGCGATAGATCGACCTATGGTTTGAGAAAACGCTGCCAAGTCACCTATGTGAGGAGGCAGGGCCAGTGGAGGTACTCTTGGAATCATATGTGGGAGAGGGACGGGTACCGGTCTTGGCATATGTGTGGATGATGCAGGATATGGAACATAACCGGGCATAGGTCCACTCGGATAAGGGCTAGGGAGCGGCACTCGAGGAGCATAAACAAGTGGTACAATTGGAGGTGTGGGGACCATGTGTGCATAAGGGGCTGGAGGCACATACGGTCGAGGCCCCATATTAGGTACTACGACACTAGGTAGTGGCACTGCGCTAACCGTAGATGTCATCGGTACATTCTCCGTCAGGCCTATCCCTGGAGTGAGCACTGTGTTTTCCTTAATAGAGGGTTGAGCCAAGTTAGGGAAGCTAAAGTTGTCGCTCGGAGGCTCAGATTGCATAGAGACCCCAGGTGAAATGACATAAGATGGGTCCATGGGACTCATTAGAGGAGTCTCCATTTGTGATAGAGTAGGCTGTTGAGCCTTGCTCGTATCCAGAAATCTCATGGGGCCAGTTGAGAGTATATTCACCCCTCGGTTTTGCCTTTCTGATTGAATAATGCCATGGATAACATTACAGATCGTTTTCTATTGATCTTCGATGCTCGTGGCACTAGAGGTGGATTGTACAATCTCTATCCATCCTACATGGTAGGCGTGGCCAGAGTGTAGATCCGTCAACACCTTAGTGTGGAGGTCATATGTCAAATGATCATTAATGAACAATCCTTCTAGAGTCGACGTGTTAACGGTTTCTTGTGAGGTAGAAGCAATGTTTCTCCCCGTGGTTTTACTTGTCACCAACGGTACTCTAGAGGGAACTTCTGAAGGAGGCAGCTCAACAGGGCCTTCTTGGTAAGAAGTTGGCAGGATATCCACATGGACACTCTTTGGGGGTGTGGGGTCCACGTGCCATGTGAAAGGAGAGTCCACTTCCCTACCCCCTTCGTGTGCTTCATTTGCATCAGGTTCCGAGCGAGTAGCTCTACCTAATGTTTCCATGAAACGGCTAAACATACTAGTATTAGGCTGTGGAGCTTCGGGAGGTGCATGGCCTTCTCCCTCAGTGTTTTGGGTAGGGTATGCTTCCATGATTTCTGAGTCGGAGGAGGAATCACTAGCGGCTATTTTAGGGTCTTGGGTGGTGCTACCTTGTGTCCCCGCTGAGGGTCTAGAGCCTATTGTGGATGGGTAATGGGTGTCCGTATGAATAGAGGCACCCTCAATATGCTCGTGTTCTAGCACCCGCCCATAGCGTAAGTGCATGTGCTTTTGATACCCTCAGGTGTCAAAAAGCTGCTCTAGGAGGCCTTGTGACTAGTTTTTTGCGTGTTTTTTGTTTGTTTTCTTGCTAGATTTTTTAGAGCGTGTCGTGGAATGGGCCGTGTGATAGCTCGAAACAAGCGTATCGCTAGGAGGGACGCGCTGTGCTTTACAGCCCACCGTTTGGTTCTGTTTTGCTCCAGAAAAGCCCGAAGCAGTCTTTTCCTAGCTTAGGAACTAGGCTCCAAATAGCAAGTCTAAGGGTGCAAGTGGGAAGAGAAGGGAGGAGAGTGGAGGACTTGCCCCACATGCTCTCATTCCCTCTTGAGGGGGTAGGGTATATATATAAGAGTGAGTCTAGTATATATCATAAGACTGAGGATTGAGGCCTGGGCCTGGGCTTGGGCTTGGGGGCTTGGGCTTGGGGAAATGATCCCGATCAAAATTTTAGTGATCCCCCCAGTCACTCACGCTTAAATATTTTTGATTTTTTACCGTCCGTTTTTATAACCTCCCCCTCACTCACGTTTTTATTTTTCGCTTTTTTTTTAATTTTTTTTTTATATTATTTGGTACGCGTTTTCGTGCGCGTTGACCTCACCTAACTATTTACTGTCCCACCTACCTACTGACCTGCTAATCAGTGGTTCACCTAATTACTAACCTACTTAATTAACTTACTGTGCGCCTAACTGTGCACAAACCAGAAAACACAAAAAATGCAGAAAATTATTTTCTTGACAGAACTATGCAGTGCAAACCAGAAAATGCAGAAACCGCAGAAACGCAAGAAATGCTAATTGTGTAAGCTAAAATCCGAGCTTAATAGAACTAGCAAAACAGAGCTTAACAAAACACAGAAAACTTCAATGCAGTCAACAACATTGTGTCTTTCTCTACTGTTTTTGCATAACAACAATAATCAAACTTAAGCCGCGCCTTTCCTACATAAAAAATAGCTTCAATACAATTTACAGGTCGCCACTGGAGCTTCACGCGCAGCAGCTCCCCGGCAGCGGCGCCAAAAATGTCACGGCTAGGGACTTGCTACGCGCCGTTTGCGAGCCACAAAGGCTCCTAGCACACAGTCATACAACAGACAAGCTCACAAGGAAGAATGGTGTGTCACTCACCTTTCTGCGTAGTTGCGAATGAAGGATTCCCGTGCCGCGAAGAAGAGGGAGACGCCGCTACGCCGCGCTCAACTGCCTCGCCGCCGTCGTGCCGCCGCAACGCTCGATCACACACACACTCTCACACTCTCTCTCTCTCTCTCTCTCTCTCTCTCTCTCTCTCTCTCTCTCTCTCTCTCTCTCACACACACACACACACACACACACACACACACACACACACACACACACACAAGGAGATGGTGAAGGAGAAGGTGGAGATGGAGCAAGAGCGGCTTCTATTGCACAATGAGAGAATGAGTAAAAATTAGGTTTAGTGGCTTTTATATGAGCTCACCCCATTCACACTTGGGCGCCCATACTTATCCAACTAACTCCTTGAATATTCCAATTAGAGTGCGCCTGTCATCGGCGATCACCCTTACCCTGTTCCTATTGGTCCGACAAGCCCGGTACCTGACTCTAAACAATACAACGTTTATAGATCATAGGGTGTCCGTGTGCTGTGAGGGTTAACAATTTTTTAGCTAACGTCTTAAAATTTTGAAAGTGCATAAATACCTCACTTTCTTGCTTTATGAAATAGACCCATGCCTCCCTTGTATAGTCATCAATAAAAATCACATAATATGTGCATCCACCCATGGATGCAGTCTTTTCTGTACCCCATACATCTATATGTACTAGATCCAATGCATATTTACTTACATCCTTTTATCAGGAAAGGATGCTTTTTCCTGCTTCTCAAATAGAAAAGCCTCACAATTTTTTTTCATTTAAGTAACTTTAAAGTTTGGCAAACTTGTAACCATATCTTTAGTTTGCAGCATCATCAGCCTTTGTAGGTTCACATGACCAATAGGTTTGTGCCAGATCTCTATATCTACAACAAGTCATGCACCTTGTGCAAAACATGGTACCATTTGCCTTGGACATATTTACATTTCAAATAAACATTATGACCTCTCTTTCCTTGTGCAACCAATTTTCTATCCTTTTTCTGCTCTTTGACAAAGAGACCATTAGGGTTAAACCTACTACTAACCTATAAATATTGCTCAACCACTTTTCCAACAGAAACCAAATTCTTTGTGATATTAGGTCCATGCAGTATATCAACCAAGTACTTTACTTTACCATCTATCATAGACAATGGTACATTTATTGTGTGCATAATGGGACGTGCGGTATCATCCTCTATCTCTACATAGCCAAAACTCTGCAAAGTCGACATTTCCTTGATCCACTCACGATGACTAGACATGCAATTTAAAGCACCCAAATCAACATATCAAACATTATCATCAAATTTTTCCACACTTGCAAACATAGTGTTGAACACGTGCTACACCACAACTAGTCTCTTAGTCTCATCTACATTCCTACTAGTAGCTGCATAATTATTTTGTTGTCTTCTATATTGGACTTCCCTTACCCCTAAAAAATCCTTGACCACCTATGTTCTATCTCTGGGCACTATTTTGTTAATGTGCTTGGTGGCTTCTTTTTCCTTGACCACCTCCATTGTTAGGCCTAGGGTAAGATTCCAAAACCCAAGGTCCAAGAAGGACATGCGGTAAAGGGGTTCCTATAAATAGCATGGTCCGCGGCCTATATAGGGCATGGTTGGGTGGTCATTTGCATGTGCCACTCACCTTTGGCCTCATATTGCTTTTAGAGATTTTCTATTCTTGGAAGGCATGCTATTTTTTTGGATCAATCATGCAAGTCATGGAGAGGAAGACATGGTCAACCGTGTGTTGGATCTCTTAGTAGAGGAAGTCAAAGTGAAAGGCCATGTGCAAGAGGGCTTAGTAGGGTCGAGGGTTGTTTGTCAAGGACTAGCATGAAATTTCTTTTGGTTGACCTTCCCAAGTTCATACTATAGAGGAGAGGAGATTTTGACACTAAGGAAACTTGAGTTGAGCACCATAGTAGGTGCTACAAGCCCTTCTTCTCCTTTGTCTTTCTCTCCGCAATGTTGCAGTGTTGAAGTTCTTTTGATTTCTCACTTGGTGAGTGCCCATGGACAAACCCATTAGGGTTCCCTTTTTTTTAAAAAGGGACGGGAGGGTGCCCACATTCGGAAGCCCTCCCACCCCCTACCCTCTTCTACTCGCTATAGGCAAGCAAAGCTCAGAGACGGCACCAAGAAATCGAGGGCCGAAGACAACCATTGGACTATAATTTTTCTAAAATTATAGATATTTTGAGCCTCCAAGTTATTACAACATAATTCAAGGGTTCAAGTGATCGACTTTTGGTATAGTTTACTGTTACAACTTGGAGGTAAACATCGATGTGGTTGATCGACCGGTGACAAGCATGGCTTGCAATGCTTGGGTGGTACACTCAATCAAAATTTTTCCCAATTTTTCATCCTTAGATTAGACACGGTCTTTTTTATGAGGGTTTACAAAGTCAACAAGCTCATTTTGTGACAACGATTCTTGCAACTTGGTGGTATTGAGACTAGCACGGCTCATTATCTCTAAGTTCAGTGGTTTCAGGACGTTTTCACTCAATGATACTATCTTTAAGGATCTCTCCAAGAGGTTCCACAACTTAATTCTTGATGCAAGAATTGTTTCAAAAGCCATTTCGTCATCCACAACTTCCCAACCAAGGCGGTGGTGGCAGGGGATCTCGATGCACTGAAGGAAATATAGCTATCGTGGTTGGGCTATTCATATTGTTAGCATGCATAGCATGTGAATTCCTATAAATCAAGACTTGTTTGTCACTAGTTATGTGTTTTGTATTTTCTAGGGCATGGCTCCTTGGCATGTTTTGAAAACTTCCCAACCAAGGCGGTGATGGTGGGGGATCTTGATGCAGTAAAGGAAATATAGCTATCATGGTTGGGCTATTCAGATTTTTATCATGCATGACATGTGAATTATCCTATAAATCAAAACTTCTTTCTCTCTAGTTCTGTGTTTTGGATTTTCTAGGGCATGGCTCCTTGGCAAGTTTTGTGAACTCGATGCAGTCAAAAACGGTCCTGGATCAACCCATTGACAGTGAGGGCGAGCTTTTTGAAATGGGGTCTCTAAACCCAAACCAATGGGCCTACCCTCACAAAATGTTTGTAAAGAGGTACGCACACTACTTGGGGCACCACCTTCTTTTGGGAGTGGAGAAGGAAACCAATCAAAATAACACTTGCACTCACCCACTCAAGAAACACACTTTGAAAACCCCCTTACTCTATATACACTTTGGACACTTGAACACCATCAACGATTAGGCAACCCAATGCCGTGCATCAAAATGAAATATGCAATTTGTGGAATAGCATTCACCTTCTCCCCATAAGAATACCCATAATACATCCAAACTCTTCCTCTCTCAAGCACTCATCAAAAAAATCATGCGCACAAGACTTGCCTCTCAAACACACAAGAGAATCACTTACATCAAACTAACACACTTTGCATAGAGAGCTCATCTCCATCTATGCAATGTCGTGACACAAATAAAATCACCATGAGAGGTAGCCATATGCATATGTAATGAAGCAAAAGAGAGTTGGAGTGAGAAATTTCTTTAGACCAATTGAATAAGTGTGGAGAGACAAACCAATGGTAAATTGAGAATAGAACACTTACTTGATTTCTCGCACACCTTTTAAGGGGAGGACAGACGCTGGCTAACCATCACGAATTGCAACACTTGAAAGTTTTGAAGATGATTTCATGATCATTAACATAACCATGAGAGAGATCATGATGTATTTACAAGTTATTGAGGTGCTACAAATGATTTATTGGGTTGATGGAGTAAGAGATGGTAGAATGGAAAGAGTGGAGAATAGAGTTGCACTTCCTCCAAAGAGGAGGGTTAGGAGGGAGGATGTGAAAGAGGGAGAGTTGGGGTTTTCTCTACTATTGATCAAGAAACAACATGAAGTTGAAAATATAGGTGTGTGTCCTTGAGTCTCTCCAAGGGGGGCTATTTATAGTTGTGTAGGAGTGGGATTATGCTACACTTAATTAGAGTAAGTGATTAGACCTAATTAAGTGTCCTTTGACCACTCATTGAATTTTGGACATAAAAGGGACTATTTATTCACCAAAAATATCATTTTAGACCGTGAAGGCTCCATAGGGGTGCATAATGTAGGTGGGCCCCACCATGAGGCCCTATGGGTGGCTCCTGCGGGGTATCTCAACTTGTCTGTCTTTGCATTTAGAAAGCATCTTTAGGTTGGTCCCATCACATGCAAGTGACCTTGAACACTCATTGCTCTTCTAGAAGATGAGTAGGGGAAAAATAAGATCTCACCCTCTTGATTTACTTGATTTACAGTACCCTTTTGCTGCGAATCTGACAGATTTACACTATTTTGACCATAACTTTTTACCTGTAGCTCGGAATGACATGCTTCAAAAGGCAAAATTGACCTTCTCAACTTGTTTGATATGAATTTGTACTATTCATCACGCCCATGCACCAAGGAATTTGGTTTGGAAGGTCCACACTAGGCTAGGGAACCTTTTGCTTCCAAGTCTTCTTGTATGGGCCCTTTGCTTGTATGCATCCAAGGGGAATCATGCTTTTTCAAAAGCTATGATTCTTAAACAAATAGAGGAGGGCCCAATATTATTTTCTTGTGAAAAGAATATACAATTGGAGTCTTTTTGAAAGGAGAGAAACTATATGTATATTCTTAAGAGATATTGGGCCACCTATGTAGGGGGCATAGAAGACTTGTAGAGAGGGACCATAATCTTTGGTAAAGACAAGTGGAGAGTTGATTTCCATGGGAATTTATCTATATGGGGTGGAAGATGTATATATTATTTTTCTACTACTAATTCACAAGAGGTAAGAAAGTTTGGGGGTATATAGTTGGTTATTGTATGCTTATTCTATTTACAAAGCAAAAAAGAAAAGGGTGGTAATATAAATATATGACTAAGGTGACATTTTTGGGAAGAGTATAATGTATGTGTCGCCACAAAGGTTAAACGAAGAGGGGAAATTTACTCTAGATAACTTAACAACGTAGAAAAATATATACACATATGAGGAAGAGGACGTTGAGTAGGCTGACAAATGTTGCAAAAAGATGGTTACCATTTTATGCCACTCATATTAGCCCTCCCCCAAGCCTAGAGATATTCATATCTTTAGGAGGACGGTGTTGCTTCTTTTTCTTCTTTTTTTTTCTCTTTTTTTTGTCATTTTTCCTTTTCCACTTTTTTTTTTTCAATAGGAGGAGTGTCATGCACTCTTTTACTCCATTAGACCTGCTTTTCATTACCTCAATCCCATAAATCGGAGATGGGAGGGTTGCCTTGGGTATGTTCAGATTCCAAGGCTGGTTCTTCTTTGCACATCAAAGCTTTAAAAATAGGTGGAGCATTTGCCAAGCCATGTCAATTTGGAGCTTAGACGATGTAGGCAGATGTAGGCAGTACCTTAAATTTAAGTTTCAATTTTGAACTTATTCCATCTTGCAGGATTTTCTACAATGCCAACTTCATTAAAAAATGTTTCTTCGGATAGCTTAGCTTCAGAAGCTATCTCTTTTAATATTGGGCAATCTCATGATTCTCAATAAGCTGCATGCTTCAACAAGGCCATTTCTCTATGAAATATCAACAACATCAGTTCTCTTTTGCTTTGATGTTTGTGTGTCAATAGGAGCACTTGTTAACTACTATGAGCACTTAGGTTGTGTTATATCTCACCTTTTTGATGAGCTTATGTGAAGCAAGGATTCACTTCAGGTCATATTTCATGTAAGCTTCCAAAGTTTGGAATGTGCTATTAGCATACAAACTTGGGGAAACTTGGTAACATGTCTACCTATTTTTTTCTTAGAGGTCGGTATGAACCAAGCCACAAGGGCATGAGGGTACATCTGACAGCTCTAAATTTATCAACATACATGGCTATGAGCTAGATTCAAGCAAAGGCAGTTACTCTCTGAGTGGTGACAAGGCTATAAAATTTCAAGATCTCTTTAACTTTTCATTTGAAAACAATTTCTCTACTATACAAGCAAAGTGCTTTGATAGACATAGCACAAATCAAGGCTTCTATTATGTGCCAAAGTACTATCCATTGAATTGGGATCAAGGATAATGGCACATAGGTTTAGAAAATGGGCAATAACAAGATATAAGCTCATAGTTATGGTTGGCAATGACCAATTGGGATGTTTCCATACCAGTACAAAATTGTGCAAGGAACGTATGCCATCAACTCCAAATGTGGAGACCGTCACTAAGCCCAAGGTCTTATCACACTATTTTTATGATATGCATACATGACATGCCAGTATGGTGGTCTCATTCCACTAAATCATGGTTTATGCTTTGGCTATAACATCATCCAGTCTATTTAGGAAGAATTGAAGATGGTCAATTGGCTTGTGACCATTGTATATGTCTACAATGGCGAGCACTTTACATCTTTGGTTCTATGCACAAAGTGCAGCCAATATCAATGATTCTTTTTGTCGATAGTAAGTAGGCATGGCCTAGCTATCTAGCACCTAATTTATGGGATGACATTAATAGATTAAGAGAACCTCAAAGCAAGTACTCTCTTGATTCAACACCCAAGAAAATCTAGTATGACTACCTTATTTGGGGTGTTAGATATCTTTCTGACTACAAGAGGATATGTGCACTTGTGACGGCTATAGCGACAAAAATACAATGGGTTTTTTTAACCCCCGGTGTTGCTACAAGTGTTGCAATGGGAACGTCGCTATTAGCGTCACTATTTGCATCTCTAAATAGCGAGACAAGCATAGAGACACATATAGTTCCTAATTGTTTCCAAAATAAAGATGCAAAACTGACAAAAGTATTTTGACGAAAGTGATACAATGAAAAAATTATACACATCATAAGCAAAATCACTTGATGGTTAAGCTTTGACCAAAATGTAATAGCTACCACACAATTGTCATTATTGAGAAAATGCATCATTGAACAATAGTTACAAAAATGACGTACACACATCATCTCATTATACATGCTATGACAAAAGAAAACTAGTGCTATCTGGCTATGGCTAGTGGCTACGACTAGATTGACATCGTCTAATCAGACGTCTCACGCGTCCAAGCGGCGTATCTATCAGATTTTGCAGAAAAAAAAAACAATAAGACTTTCTATAAGTATAAACATATAATTACAAAACACTAATAAAAAAAAACAAATGTAAGAGAGTAAAGTGAAATACTAACCATGTCGGAGAGAGAACTGAGAATGTCCATAAGGGTGTTTAAGCCCTTTTTGCCTGCATACTCACGCTCGTACGGTGTGGGGTCACGTCCTGTCATCGACCATCGTTCAAAACAAACAAAGAATACGTTATGTTAGAATTTAAATAGTACAATTATCCAAAACTACCAAACCTAAAGGGCAATGCAAAAATACTTACAACATCAGTCTCAAATGATGCCCACCCACCGCTCCCCAAGTGGTGCGAGCTCCCTGCTTCTTCTCCCGCTTTGGATGCCTCCTTTTGTTGCTTCCACTTGTCAGGATTCTCGTGTGCTGCTCACTTTGCATTCTTTCCATCTTCTTTGGCCAGCCAATCTGGATGTTGATAGTCTTTTGGGTCTTTTTGTGATCAATGTTTGATGTGCCTATACTTAGTTCACACTCTTTATATGTTTGTTTATGCCTTTGAGAACATTCTTATTCATTTCAATTTGAGATTTTTCTCCAATTATAGGAGAATTTCTACCAAAATCTCCCTAGATTCTCACATAGACTTGTTACTTGGTAGTGAGGCGGTCCGGGGTGGGCAACAAGAAGAGTGGCCTCTAAGCACCCTTCTAGGCTCCCGTGATGCTCAATTTGGTTGGGGTTGGAAAAAACAACAAACACACACACAAACCCACAACCTAACCCTACACAAATTTGGGGCACCACCTAGTTTTGGATGCGAACTAGGACGTGTAAAGAGAGAGAGAGAGATAGTGCTCGGGCTACTTTGAAATGTATTGGCAGTGATCAAACAAACACAATTATATATGTAAGAAAGAGAGAGAAGAGGGAGGGGGTGCTTGTTGCATTAATACCTTCTTACAAATCTGTCATGACTAATCAAAGTGAGATTAGTATTTGTTCAACATAGCTTGAGTAAATTACACCACAATACATCACAAGAAAAGCCACCCCAATCACTTTCTTAAGGCCAGAGGAGTCCTCTCCACCCTGTCGCCCTCTTACAGTATGTGGGATTTATGGCTAAATTGATGACAACACCCAGAGACAAGCTATCAAGAACTTAAAAAAAACACCAAGACACTTACACATCATTGTTGTCCATTACTTCAAGTTGGAAGAGAGACAAAGTATCCAAGCTTAGTCCAAATCCACCCTCCTTGATTCAACAAATGTTGGGCTTACACTAGTAGGAGAAATGATAGATTTCCTACTCTCAATTGAATGATCACTCTCTCTGTCTCTCTTACAATGGCATAGAGTTCCCTTGCTAATCACCCCTATTACAACACATGCACATGCATAGGACAATGAGCTTCCACTTAAGAGCTCCTTCTAGAGAGGTTGAGCTTGGCTTCTCAAGCTATAGCATAGTGCTCTTGCTTATGGCTTCTCCCTTTTGTGCTAGCTACACCCTCCTTTTATAGCAATTTTGAGGGCCAGGGTTACTCCTCTAACCATGGTTGGGTTAGATTTTCAGCACTTATCTAATTTCTTTTGCTTGGAATTATCAAGAAGTTGGTGGGGATAGATGAAGAAAAGAGAGAGGAGAGAAGTGGAGGTGATAGGACTTTTCATACTAGGTTAGTGTTAGTAAATTAGTAGAGTTAGTATTTTTATTGATTTACAAATGGAATTGGATATTTACAATGGGAGTATCCATGTAGGATACAAATAAGGAAGAAAAAACTCTTAATAGGTAAGAAAACATGGATTTCTTACAATGTTGATGCTCCAAGTGTCCTGAGTAGGGTCAATTTTGACGCTTGTTGACGGTCCACTAGCTTTGACGCTATGTTTTTCTCCACTCTTTACCTTCCTTGGGAGCCAAGGTAATTGAATATGAGTAATCAATCAACATGGTGCTGTCTTTCAAGAGAAGAGGCTGAATTTTGTGGTTTTTTTTATAGATATGGGTAATATGGAAGAGGAAAAATGAGACTAGGTGGTCAATTTTGGAATGGAAGTGTGTGTAGGAGACATGAGTTCACCATGGTTTCTCTTATTCTTCCAGGTTGAGAAGAAGATGAGTAGGGTACAGAGAGGAGTGGTGAGAGAGGTGGGGATGATGAGTGGAGAAGTGTGTGTGAAAGAGGAAAATGATAAAGTGGAAGAGGGAGTGTGGCAGCATGGCATGGGCAAACTGGGGTCCACCAATAAAATCATAGCTCACAGCTCGTAGCTCAAAAAAATATAAAAACATTTGAAGCAAAAATTCAGTCCATGAGCTACAAATTTTGTTTGTATCACCTTTCCAAATTCGGAGAGCAAGTGACCTTTAAAAATTCAGCAAAACCGACTGTCTTTTCCCACTGCACAAAGTCCTTGTGGGGTCCTTCTTTGGATGATTCTTTTGAATGCCTCCAAGAGTGAGCCCTCCATGGTGCATGCATGCATGCCACATACCCTTGACCTTATTTGGTAGGTCTATAATTGAAGATATTATTGAGATCATGATATAAATGAATAGTTCAACTAAGGAAATCAAATATTGAGGTGTCTAAAAAAATATGTACATGTCAAATATAAATAAGATAGGTGGAAAAAATATAAAGGGGTCAAAATAAATCTCTCTCATTATAGGTCTACCATTAAAAAATGAATATTTTTTGTGTTCTAATTTATGAGAGTAATAGAGAATAGATGTAGGAAGGAAAAAAATCACAATAGTGAAAAAATATACACATAAATAAAACTAGTTTTTTTGGATTTTTGTTGGGATGGAGCTACACCAAAAATAAGAGAAGCTTGCATGAAATTATTTCTTTATGGAATATAGAATATGGTAAGAAAAATTGTGGTAATGGTGAGTCAATGTACATAGCATAAATAACACACACCTAAGTATAAATATTTAAATAAATACCAAAATAAATATGAAAAATCCTTATATTTAGGCCCTATATACAATGAAATATTTACACACAAATGGGTCATAATATACTTATATTTTATTTCCTTTTGGCTCAACTAGCCCAGTGACTAGCTAATTGAGAGTTTTAAAGAAGATATGGGAAAAGTCCCCTAACTCACACACACCTGTATACAGTGAAATGGTAGGGATAGCCACAGTGTTTGAGTGATTTGATAGGGTGAGGTAGCTTACTATGGCAATTATGGAAAGCCGAAAGTTTGATGGCACAAACTTTTCCATATGGAAAGATCAGATTCAAGATGTTTTGATTCAGAAAGGTCAATTGGAGGCATTCTTTGGGTGCCAAGTGGGTGATGGTCACACAAATGCTCAATGAAAATCACATATAGTGTCTAAAAATGGCATAGCTATTGATATGGATAAAATTCATGCTATTGATGATTTTCCTAGACCGAAAACAGTCAAAGGGGTTCAAGATTTCATGGGACATTGTGGATATTACAGATGATTCATTTACATGTACGCTATAATTGAAAAACCCATGTATAGTTTGATTACACTCTTTGAATGGACTGATGACTGTGAAGAATCCTTCATGAAGCTTAAGCAATCTCTCACTTCTACTCCAATATTGAAAGCAACAGATTGGAATAAAATATTCCACATACATATAGATATTTCCAATTTTTCCATTAGGTGTATACTATCTCAACCAGGAGACGAAAAAATTGATTTTCCTATTTCTTATGCTAGCAGATAGTTGAATATGGCAGAGAAAAACTACATAACCACAAAAAGGGAAGGATTAGGGATTATCTATGTTGTAAAAAAGTATAGACATCACCTATTAGTGAACAAATTTGTGTTCTTTGTAGACCACCAAGCCTTATTGTACTTGGTCAACAAGCCATGAAACACAAGAAGAATAGAGAGATGGTTCATCATTCTGTTGAAATTTGATTTCACTATAGTTGTGGAAAAGGGAACCACTCATCAAAGATAAGATCGTTTTTCAAGAATTATATCACGAGAAGCACCCAAGGGAGTAGACGATGATCTACCGGATGCACATCTGTTCTATGTGGAAATGATACGTCGATGGTCGGAAAACAGGGTATCCTTCATGACCATAGCTCATGTGGATTCGCAAATACCACTTCCTATTACAACTGGATTAATTGAGCAATCGGCTTTGTATCAATTACTAGCTACAAGGTTGTACAAAATAATTGAAATGGAATATTAATTTTGTGCATTAGTCCTGAGGACAAAACCCAATACTTAAGTCAAGCACATAGTACCATAGTAGGACTTCACTTTGCGGAAGACAAAACTATGCAACGGATCTTGAGACTTGGAGTAATTGGCCAACTATGAGGAGTGATGTTCCCTCATTTGTGAAAATTTGTCCTCAATGCTAGAAACAAGTACCCATACCTCATGTGACATTGTTCCAAATATCATTCGTTCCTAAGTGGAGTAACTATTTAGTTACTTACTTATCAAATGGAACATTTCCTGAGGATATGAGAAAATGCTACCAAAGAGAAATTGAAACTGAAGCAACGAACTATGCTCTTATTCGAAATCAATTGGATTGGAGAGGTAAGGATCAACATCTGCATCTTTGTGCAAATGAAGACGAATATATTCCCATTATTGAACAAGCACATGTTGGATTAGCTAGAGGTCACTTGTCTAGTGAAACCACCGCAAGAGCAATCTTAATGGCAGATATATGGTGGCCAACACATTTTGCAGATGCCAAGGAATATGTTCAAAGATGAACGAGCAAAAATGCCAACCCGTGTAGATAGCATGCCCTTAAGACCAATCATGGGGGCTAGAGCTTTTGCAAAATGGGGTATAGACTTTGTTGGGCCAATACAGCCACATACTTATGGAACCCAAGCTCAATATATCATTTTCGCTACGGACTATTTGACCAAGCGGGCCGAGGCTAAAGAAACTCAAAAGAATGATGCCAGAACCACAACCACATTCTTGTATGAGAATGTATTCACAAGATATGGACTGCCAATATAAATTGTTAGTGATAGGGGAACTCATTTCCCCAATGAGGTAATTGAGTATCTGCTTAATGAATTTATGGTCATCCATAACAAATCAGCTCCCTATCACCCCCACAAGCAAATGGACAATCTGATCAGCATATGAATTAAATTCTTAGCTCCGTATTGACTAAAGTGGTTAGTTCAGCAAGGATAGATTGGAAAATGAATCTCCATGCTGATCTATGGGTTTATATAGATTCATTCAAAAAAACTTTAAATGCTACAACCTTTAACCTTGTTTATGGTCTTGATGCCAAGCTGCCGATAGAATTTCTTTTGCCAACACTAAGGGTAGCTAAGGATCTTGAGTGACTGGACATGAATTGTCCAAGAGGCTTTAAGATTTAGAAAATCTTCATGAGCAAAGGATAATTGTTGTAGCTCATCTATGCACAAAAGCGAAAACAAAAACAATTTTTTAATTCCCATCTAGTTACAAAAATCTTATGATAAAGGGGACTTAGTTTTAGTCTATTCCCTTAAGCAACACATTCCCAAGTTTAAGAAAAAGGAAAATGGACCATTTGTCATTGAATATGTATCTCCAAGTGGAGCCATTAAGTTGTCCACCCTAGATGGTGTACCAATGGCTAATTGGATTAGTGGATGCCGTTTAAAGAAGTACAATTTTCCACTAACCAATGTATTGCTAGAAAAGATGCATACAACGATGCAAAGAAAGAATAAATGACAACAGGTTATTGATTAAGTGCAAGAGGAATCTCACCTTTGAGTACTCAAAAGGAAAGCCGCTCTCAAACAAAAATCAGCATATACCTATTCCCATCAACACTCTGGAACTAGATGAACGACTATGGGAATTATAGAGGGATGCAAGGTCAATGGATGATGAAAGGTTAGATGGAATGGACCTTTGCATCAAAGTACAGCTGAACAATCATAGCACAAATGCATTGGTTGATATAGGATCTAGAGTAAATGCAGTCAGATATTCCACGTACAAGAAAGCAACAAGTCAGTCTTTGACAACATGAATAACGACTATTAAAGGATGCAACAAGAACCCAAGACCGACATTGGGAGTAGTCAACTTAAATGTGATAGTACATGGACGTTCATGTCCTCTTCAGTTTGTGTGCTTACTAGATGAACACATGAATGAGACAATGATTCTTGGAATCTCATGGATGCGGATGTACAAGGCAGTACCAAATTGGACTACCAATTGACTCAGGCTATCACCTAAAGGTGGATAACTCATTGTTCCAATTGCACCAAGAAAAGAGGAATGGAAGGGAGCGTACCGGCATAGAAAACCACAAAGCAATCAATCTTCACCATCCTATAGACAAGCAAATGCTACACGTAGCATGCAAGGATTCATGAAAATTTGGGTACCAAAAGCATAGCTTAAGAGCAAGCCGATTCAAATTTGGGTGCCCAAAACATCATCTACTGTAAGAAAGACAGTTCCAAGGTTCAAAAAACAAAGAAGAGAATCTTCAAGCATGGAACCTAAAACAAAATGGATTTGGAAGAAAAAGGAGCACTTATCTTCTCCGCAAACTGTAAAACTGATCAAGCAATGGAGAGTTAAGTCTCAAAACACTCAATCACAACATTTTGACCAAGACAAACTAAGATACCAATGGCGGGTAAAAGTTCGACAACAACCATTAGTGATACTGACAACCGAAGAAATTAGCGTGCCAAAGCATCTTGATGGTACAATCAAGCAAAGAGCACACAAGCTACAATATTTTCTCTTTGGGAGACAACAAAAGAAAACCTCGACATCAGAAACCCTTGAGTTAATTTCTCAAGACCCAATTCTTGCACAACATAATGGTTTGAACTGCATTGATTTTCAAAGCATGGTTTATCCAACCAAGGCTATGCATAGACATGATTGTTCAACCCATGCTCAGATTCGTCCCGGAGTACCCCATCTAGGAGCTGGGGTGGAAGGGAACTAAGTAATTAAGGGCAATGTTTGAAAAGGGAAGAAAAATTTTGATGTTCATGTGTGATTTATTGCAAAATTACCTAGTAATGACCTTAACAAGTCATCAACAGGGGAAATTTACCTGATAATATCTCCCCGATGAGTGTAAATAGTGTATATACTATCAGAAAATCATCAAAAATTGGTCTTTTTTTGTTATTTTTCGTCATTTTTCTTGATATTGTGACTTAAAAATAAATAAATCTATCAAAAAACAATAAAGCTGTGTTTTTCAATGGATTTTCTTAATTATTGGATTTTCACTTTGCTTTTTTAGTGCATTTTGTTTTTTTCTTTGATTTTTTCAATAAACAAGTTAAAAATTAATAATAAATAGCAAATGAGCTCATATGGAGAAACTGAAGATACGACTGATGATCAGAAGGACAAGGTGGGCAGGCACAAAAAATTTCAATCAAATCGACAGATAGAAGCGGGAAGCCTAATTAGGCTACCAAGGCCTACTTTTGCAAATTCTTACAGAATAAGCTATCGGAATTTGATTGAGGAAATTTTTGAGTCTAACAATTGATCATGCGGAATATGTGCTGACAACATTTAAAGGCACGAAGAAAGAAGGTAAAATCACCTATCTGGGCACGCCTGAAGTGTTGACGAGAATAGCATATCATGCTATGGCATGGCTGACATTTTGTCACCAGCCCCAGATCAGAACACATGGATTGTGTCTGCACAACCTTCTCCCAGAACCACATGTTCATCAATGAGAGTTTATAAGTCAGATGAAGAATCTACTGAAAGCTCCCACGAAGCTCATAGTAGTGAGAGCTCAGAAAATGAGGAAAGAAGGGTCAGAATTGAAGAGATGAAGAAGAAAGTAGTAGCTGCACACTAAGAAGAAACATCAACAAAACAAGGCACGGTTTGAAAGTGAAAAACAGACTTATGAAAGGAGCCGCCAAGCTGCAGGTTAAGACCCGACAAGATGGATTCCAAGAGAAGCTAAGGGGACCCAAAACCAAGAACCCTGCAAGGAAAGAAGCAGAGGATCTCGCAGACTACCTTGAACGCATGTATGCAGAGGTAGAAGCCCTCAAGTTAAAAGAAGCTCAAGAAGCTGAGAGGAAAGCAAGGGAAGAAGCCACCAAACAACAAAGACAAGTGGAGGCTATGGAACAACGTGAGACACAACACTACCAGGAAGAGATGTCTCCAAAGCCCACCTCACCCGCTACGGAGCAGGCAGACCATCCAATGCCAAGCCCGCACCCTTCAGCAACAACTAAATCAAAGGAGGGCGAGGAAGCCAAAGAAAAAGAGCCTAAACACCAGGAACATGGAGCAACAAATTTTGAAGAGCCAAAAGCAACAGAGAAAACTGAAGCGGACCCTTCTACGACCACCCAACAAGAAACAATAGAGGCATCCACAAAGCCTCAAGCAAAAGAAGCAAGCGAGGCAACCGCAACGCCTCAAGGAAAAGTCAAACCCCCGTCACAACAACAAGCAGGCAGCACAACACCACCCAAAGAGCCACACACTGAGAAGGATGAAACCTCTAGATAGCCTATAGAATCTGAAGAATGGGAAATAAACAACAAAGTAATCATGCAAGTCAATGAATATGCCAAGCAGATGCAGATGATGATCGAAAAAATGCGAACAGCAACACTTAGCCACAATGCTAAGGCTAGATATCTTGAGCTAGTCATCGATGCTCTACAAGGAGAGTTGGATGACAAGATGAATATAATTTGAGATTTACAAAGACAGATCAAAAAGCTGAAGGATGAAGCCGAATAACGCCAGCTGGCCAAAGAGAAGCAACAAAAAGAAATGGAGGAGCTCAAAGAGCTTCTAACCAAGTTATCTGATGCCTGAGCTTCTAACCAAGTTATCTGATGCCTGCAAGACCAAAGATCAACAATTGACAGAGGTAACAAATGAACTCCTAACCATGACCTTGTCAATACAAAAGATCCAAGTGCAGCTTGATGTAGCAAACGTATCTTTGCAATACTCTAAGCAAATGATCAATGATCAAGCATCCTTTTTGAGACAGATAAGAGAAAATCCTATTGTTTCCTGGATCATAGGTACATATGAAGTCTAGAAAAAAGAAACAAGGATCTCAAGCTAGAGCTGAAGTTAGAGAAATGTAACATTTAATGGTCTAAAAACTTATGTGTAGCGGAAATTAGCATGAATGTAGTGGGCATTTCATTAGAATAGATTCCTAATGAGAAGTACAAGAGTGCTTGGGTGGAGAGAGCAACAAAAAGCATAACACCTAGTTAGATAGCATCAACAATACTTTCAAAAGAGAGAGAAATTAAGATATTGACAACAGTTGAGGACCGGATTTGCCGGTCCCCCCTCCAAAAGGCTTTGTATTATGGTTTCTCCCATCAAGAGAGACATTGTACAATATAATTCTTTGTGTTCCTTCAAGACTAGCTAGTGCAATGAAGATGAAAGCTTCATGCACTAAGCAAAACACTTAGTAAACATAACTTTAATTATCCCCGTTCTCAGACCCAAGACCTCACACACCTTCGAAGATGGTGAGAGCTAGCAGGGTATGACAGTAGATTGAGAGGAAGAAGGAGTATCTTACGAGAAAGATGTACATCTCCTCACATAATCACTCATATTAATTAGCATAGCTTTAGCTTAGTAATTAGCTTGGAAGAGGAGATGAGCATGCATTGAAGCTTGGCTCTTGGTTGTATTTGCATCCACAAGCCAAGAGTGTGTCGATGTAGGCTTCTATCTCACAAGCTTGGAGTAGGTGATGAGCTCTCCATTAAAGCTTGGGAAGAGATAGTCTTCTCTTTCTTCACACATGAGATTGTGTGAGTGTATGTGTGATAATGCCTTGCAAAAATCAGCCCCCTCTCTCTCTTGGGCGAGCCCTCTTGCTATTTGCTCTTGCAGGCTCCCCATTGGACCTCCCCAAGTCAAGCCAATGGCTATTAAGCAGCATAAGTGATAGCCTTCTGACATGTGTCCCCCTTTCCCCTTTTGTGAGAGCTTTAGGTAATTTAATAATTAAACTAAACTCTCATTGGACCCCTTTGCCTCCTGGCCAATAGGAATCAAGCAAGCCATTGGGCTCCTGAATGCTCATTGGACCCCTTGGGATACTGTTCAATAGTCTTCTAGGAGACTTAATTCTCATTGGTTATTTTATTAAGTGTTTTTAAATTGATTAAACTAGATTTACTCTAGCCTAATTCTCATTGGTCCACCTCCAAGGCCATCCAATAGGAATTGGGCACACCTTGTGGGCATCTGGGCTAGGGAGCTGACATGTGTCCCTAATTCCCTTTGTGTAAAGGGAGCCTGTGTGTGTGTGTGACTTTCTCTCTCATCCCCTAGAAGAAGGGCTCGCCCCCTCCCATGTAGGGATATGCAAAGACTTTTTAGTTACACACAAAGCATCCAATTTCCCCTAGGGTTGACCTTTGAACACAACCTTTGAATTTTGGAACCTTAGCATTTTGGAAGTCTTAATGGGCTGAACCTTAGGGTCTTTTTAGCTCATTGTTGCACATGGCTCTTTTGCAGATGGCCCCCCCTTTGGATCCCTACTGTGGACGGTCTGCTAGCTTAATCAATATTCTAGCTTTTTCTCCGATGGCACTTCCCCACATTAAATGATCAATTTAATATGAGAAAATCATTTAGGATAATTAGATATTGATTATTATGACAAGCAATCACAAAGAAGAGACCTTGCAATTATGTGGGTTCAAAGAGAGGAGCAAATGCTCAAAGAAATAACAGAATTAAAAAGAGTCAATTAGCTGTTGAGATAGGGACAACCTGAGACACAAGAAGAAGCAAGTACCTTTGAGCAACCAACAATTGACATTCCCTCATTCTCTTTTGCCGAGATGGAAACACAGCGGATGGAAGGGCTAGAAGGAAATGATGATTTTCAAGTACCACTGACTATTGCTAAGCAAGTGCCCATGGTCCAGTTGTCTAAAGCTAAGGAAGATTCACTAAAAGAGCAGGCTGCTCAGTAGACAGATGCCGAATGGAAAGCAACAATGGATTGAGAGTTGAGAATTCTTCACTCAGTCAATGTCACTCCACTCACTCCCAACCAAATCAATGTACAATGGCATCAGAAATCATTGCCATACCCTTTGATCAAAGTAGAGCTACTACATGTAAAAGAAAGATTATACAAATATATGCAGGCAAAAGGCGCAGATGATGTCCACCCCAAGTGGAGAAAGAGCTGGTTGAACAAGAATCCAAGATATCTGATTCTGTTCACAAGAGCACCTGCCACACTACAGAGAGACCCACCATTTTTTCATGTACCAAGAGTAAGGACATGCAAGCATTTGAAGCACTAAGAGAGAAGCGGCCTACCTGGCTGAACTAATCCATGATTGCAAGCTCCAAAGCAGGGAACACCAACAGAGGAATACATGGTGAAAACCCTAACGGGCACGATGACTTTCTTCAAGAGCCTTCTTGACCTCTCATGTGCCATGCTATATAAAATTTGCAGAATGCTGCTCAAATGTATTCAAGCCTTTCACGAGCCAGAGCAGGCAGAAGCGCCATGGATGTCTTTCCTTGAAGGCAATAAGGGTCTCTGTTATGACTTAAGTGGCCAGCCTTCCGAAGAAGTCCTTTACGGCTTCTATGCCCGATGCATGTTTTTGCCCTCAAGCAATATTTTGGCATTTTCCGAAGCATTTTCTACAGGTTTATTCACTTGGAGAACAAAGATACTTGGGCCAGTGATTAGTAACCTCACATCCAGATTTGCTGGCTATTCAGCCATTGAGCTTAAAAACAGAGTCACCCCATCATGCAGTTCTTGTAGATTCCTGACAAAGAGAGGAGACTCAGATATGAGAAAGCCTTACACTCACTTAAAGACAACCTCGCAAGCGGTCAACCCGAAGACTTCTTCAGCCCATGAAGCTGTGTCAAGGGACAACACGGTCGAGGAGGGGGGGAATGTTAGCAGCAAGCTAACTCGGATAACATTTTTCGGAGCTTTCATTGTAAAAAATCTTATTATTTTGATGAATCGGGAATGTTGTAACTCCTAATTTCTAGATAAGCATTGGAATTGATGAGCCGGGGCTACAAGCTTCCAGATTGTATGAACCTGTCTTTAGTTAGAGCTCCCAGATTATTAGTTTTGATCACAAAAACCTTGGCTAATGTATAAAAGACAACTTTTGTAAGTTTTTGTATAATAGAAACACTGCGTGAGCTAGCAACACTCACTTCTCTCCTTCTCGAGCTTCCTACTCCCTTCCTGGTTGTCATATTGCAGTGCATTCTCTGTTGTGTTTCAACCGCAGGTAAGAGCTCTATGCATTGACGTAAGAATTTTGTGGTAATCCGTAGTTTTGGCATCGCTGACCCATGGCTTAATTTCATCATAAGTAGGAATTTAAGCTTCAAAATCATAAAATAAGTATATGCGGGGTATTGGGGCATCATTGCTAAGCATTTAGATGCATTCTGGGTCGAAAACGACTAGGTCAAAAGCTCACTGGCTGTTAATAATCACAATTTTTTCACTTGACCTAAAGTAAGATTTGAGACCATAAGCATGTGTGCTTAAGTCTTATAAAAATTTCCTAGAAGTTTTGTAATGTTTGGATATAGTTTGATGCTGTAACGGATGTGATTTGTTTGCCAATGAGCAATTAGATTTTGGTGATTTCAGTCATTTGAGTGTAGCTTGAGTTAGATGCGAATTGTTTGTTGTTTTCCAAGAGATTGACAACCTCTTGTAGCCTCTATGCACTAGTTGACTTAGCTTCATTCCATAGATTGACAAATATATTCGTGGTTCTCGCTACGTCTGCAGTAAGATAGGAGTGAGGTTAGACACCCGTCCTACATTTGGTGCCGTTGCCTGGGATCGAAGAGACCTAAACTGGGGAAAAACACGAGCGTCTTGTCAAGTTATCCTTTAACTTCCTCTAGGATCTCCTAGAGTCAAAACTTTCTTTTTAAAACCATATAGCTTAAGATAGTTGTCTTTTGCTGTGTAGAGGTAGCTTGGAAGTAGGTTGTACTTGCTAAGTACCTTTTAGGATTGTAGGATTGTAGAATCAAATTAGGATTTTGAGAATGATTGATTGGACAAGACAAGTGTTAAGATCAAGGCTTAGAAAACCATAAAAAAGAAGAAAACGAGTGTTTGTGGACACTTTTCACAACCCCATTGTAGTAGAACCTAGGAGTAGGGTAAGTATAATTTGAGGTGGAATCTCAGAACATTGCTCTGAATCAATTGTGAGTTGTTTATGTGAAGTTGTAGAATTTCATGTCTACGGCTAGAAATAATATAAAAAGACTGTCAACCACTGAATCCAGCTGGGGAGTATGCTTTAAAAGTTGTATGAACTAGTGGGTAAGCTTAAAGACACATTTGAGGTAAAATTTCAAGAGTTTGTAAAAACTCAGATTATTTACTTTTTCTTGACATTTTAGGCCAAATTAAGTTTTGACTTGACTCAAAGGCTTAAAAAAGCTCATGAAAAGACTGTCCAGGGAAAAAGTTGAAAAAAGTGCTCATTTTAGGCCTAAAGTAAATAATCTCAATTATTTACTTTCAGCTCAAAAGTGACCAAGGTTGATACCAGAGATTCTATGCATGTGTACAAACATCTTTTGTAAAGGCCCATAGAATTTGGATCACCAAATTGACCAAAACAGGGGTAAAAACTGAATTTTGTAATGACTGTCCAGAACTTGAGTATAAACTGGGAAAATTTTGTTCAAACTTAGTGAAACTTGACTCATAGGCTCACATTGATGTGATAAACAAGTGTACATGCTTAGTTGAACAAAAAGATGCAAAAATTTGCCAGAAGTAAATAATTACAATTATTTACTTTTGTCTCATTTTCCAACTTTTTTGACCAACCCAGCATACCACTACTTTTAGCATGTTATATTAAGTCTACAAATCAAATTTGGTAAGGTTTGGATCATTGGATTGAAATTTGTGGGCAAATTTGCAAAGTTAGTTTGATGACACAAAATTGTTGACCATTTGAATCCAATGATGGAATTATCCAAACTTGATGAAACATGGTTAGCGAGCTTAAGTTGATCTGCTTAACAAATATATGTCAATATTGTGGCAAAAAATTGCATAAAAGTACCAGGAATGAATAATCGCAATTATTTACATCTGCTACAAGATTGGACATTTTTGCACGGTTGAGTATACCAAAAGGTCAAGCATACCAAGTAGACCACACAAATTTTATTTGGTGAAATTTGGATCACAAAAGTGAGACTTAAGCCAGATTCTTGAAAACTGAGTCTGCGGACACAAAACAGTTGTGATAACTTGAACAAATTTTGTTCAAACTTAGTGAAACTTGTCCAGAGACCTTAACAAGGTGTATACTTGGAAAAACAAGCCAAAAGGTTTTTCCAAGTTGTATACTTGGAAAAACAAGCCAAAAGGTGCAAAAAACTGCGAAAAAGTAAATAATTGCGATTATTTACTACTGATACACAGAAACACCATTTTGGACTTTTGAACTAGTACAGGGTTAGATTAACATATTATAAGGCCACCGGGAAATTTTGGGTTCAATCAGATCCAAATTGGTATATGTTCACTTAGTTTCCAGGTTGCAAATTAATCTTTGGCTTTTTGCAAAAGTAGAATCTGAAAGTCTTAAGTGCTGACTCACTTAGCTCAATTTGAAGAAGAGATACACATAGACCTGTCACAATAGTTAGCAAAAAATGTACAGTCTTTGTGAAAGAATAGATAACTTCATTAAAACTGATACAGGAATCAGGTTGCAACACGGAATTGAAAGCTTGACAGAAGTTGTAATCAAGTCAAGTAGAAGAAATTGATAACAAGTCAATCCGATGGTAAGTACTCTATCCAGGGCTTCACAAGTCTATATGAACCTTAGATTTGGTCGTATACTAGCAAATCAAGACATATTTGGAGAGACCGCTAGTAGAGTATCCATTGAAAAGAGTGTGAATCAAGGCGAGCACTTGGACACAATCTTTGAAAAGATCGCAGACATGTTTTCAGAATCAACATCTGAAATGTCTTCCTATTCGACTCATTCATAAACCGGAACGATAGTGCGATATAAGCACATACTCTCTTTTTATAAGACTAATCGCCATGGAGCTCAGGTTTACCTGGATCCTAATGAAGAGTATGAAATTCACATTGATGACCATGGCATAGAGTTTGAAGAGGAAATCGGGGCAACAAACAAGGAAAAATGTACTTGGATAAAAACGGAACTCATTATCTACAAGTTGAAAACCCTGACGTGATAGACAAATGGCGGTTAGAAGTAAATACCATAATTCAAGATATGGCAGCAAAAGAAGAACCAACGACTTTAGAATTTGAGGGATACGATCAAGTTGATTTCAAGCCTTTGAAACGGCTTAGTACGGATGATCCTAGGATCGGAGTCTATTGTTGGGAGGATAGAAATGTCAAAGATCTTCTATGGACTTCTCATGCCAAATCAGGACAATTCACACCCATGAAGATCATCTATATGTTCAAAATCAAAGACAAGGGTTTAACTGATCTACTAACCTACCTATTTAGGGATTGCTATAACAATAACTTTGTTATGATGAGTCTTGAAGAGGTGGAACAAACCAAGTACCAAGGGTACTCCATAAGGGATTGGATACCCGACGGATTCACTCTATATACAAAATGGGACGCCACCTGCGAGGAGACAACTCTGATAGAACCCCTATGTATGACTCATATTAGGGAATATGACCCCCTTTTCTACGCTTATACAACAATCAATGAAGAAAACTATCATACCCCTATCTTACATATAAAATTTAGGTCTCACATGATCTAACTAAGTAGAGCTAGTCAAAGAGTGTGTAGCATAGTGACTAGCAATGTACTAACGAATCACCTCTGTTCATAACTAGATTTACCCTCAATGTGTCTTAGTTTGAATTTCAAACTATGTGCCTGATCAGCCTGCACTCTGGCTACTCGTCCCCAATTCTCACCCATCCAAAATTGGTGTACATCAACCCTTGACTTGTTTCAAATTATCCCTTATCTATGATCGAATTGATGCAAAATTTGATGTGTAACCTGTAAGAAACTAACCAACCTGAGTCATCCCCCCCCCCCCCCCCCCCCTCGCTCGGAAAAAAATGATACCCCCCTCCCTTATTTTTAAGCTTGGGAGATAAATTGTTGGGGGCCTGCCCCTAACTTATACGCTTATGTAACTTGTAAAAAAAAAACCCTTCCTTACACTTACGTGGTGCAGTAAGTTTTCCATGGTGAATCCCCCGGGATTGGATATTGGGTCAAGGACCAGAAACTATTCCAAGAGAGGAACTCTGTCAGAAATCTTTTGAGAGTAATGTTAAAAAACCAGAAACCACCTCATCACGAAGAAAACCAAGTGACACTAAAGCCAGTCCAGGGATACGTGAATCACTATTTTCAATAGATTGGTTTGAAAGACTCGGAACAGGATCAACTGCCAGGAGACCGGGAGTTAAACCAAATAGACGTGTGAGACCAGCTGATTTTCAAAAATGGGTAAGAAAATACAGTGGATCTGGGGATCCATATGATCACTTAGCAAGATTTAAGCAAGTGCTAAGAGCAGAACACATATTTGATTTCCATACTCAATTCGAGGGATTTGGAATGACATTAGAAGGAAAAGCACTGACATGGTTCCAAAACATTCCACCAAGGTCAATTATGGACTTAAATGCATTAGCTAAAGGGTTTGTAGCTGCATGTTCCAAGACGGGGATCAAACATAATATGGTAGCTCAAATATATAGCTTTAAACAGAAACAAGGTGAGTCTGTTAGGGATTGTGTACTAGAATGAAGCAATACATTGCAAGATGTCCATAGCTAGAAATACCTGCAGAAGAAAGACTAGTATCATTGTTTCTAGAGTGACTGCTAAACAAAGAACTTCATGCTATATTGTATAGCAAGAAACATATGACCCTAGAAGAGTGTGTGTCAGATGCTATTGACTTAGGAGACAATTGTGATATTTTCAACGAAGAAGATGTCCCTAAGGATAACAAAAGTGAGAAAACAACATCCACCAAACCAACACAAGTGGGAACGACTGCTGCAACAACACTTATAGCCATAGAAGACATGCTCAAAAGGATGAATGACATGATGAATAACATGCAAAAAGCACCTATGAGGGGACCAGGGAAAGGGATACCTCAACAGGGACAACCAATTAGGCCGCATAAATGGTGTACAATCGAGGGTAAATGGACCAACCATGAGACAATGAGTGCTATTACCGACCAAAGTACGACGAAAATGTTCAATACGTGCCTATGAGGCCACAAGGACAACCCATGTACAGATATCAGCCTAATATGGCCCCAGCTCAAAGACCACCGATGGGTATGGAAAGACCTCAACCCGTATTGGGTCAACAACCTCTATACCCTGGACATAATGCAGTGCCTGTAAATTACATACATTCAGAGGGAGTCATAGATGAACAAGCACTAATGCCTGTTACACCCTAAGCCAATCCTAGGCCAATTACTGTAATGGTAGAAGGAAACTGCTATAATTCACATCCACCACCAATGGAAGAACCTGTGACTTATACTACATCAGAGCTTGCACTAATGTACTATGTAGCTAATCAAGGTGTTAGACCTCCTATGGTAAGACCCATGATTAAGCCACTGGAAACTGTCATAACTATGGTGCAGATGAATTGGAAAAATGAATGCCGAGAGAACATCAAGACAATTGAAGCTTTTTGCATAAAATCTTGCAAAAAGGAAGGACAACTCCTTGAAGATTGTTCAAAAAATCCTTTAAACAAGGATAAAACAACAGTGAATGTAGTCCAAGTGATACCTAGTAGCTCATCTGAGAGTGAACTGATTGTTCCAATCAAGGTAATAACCAGAGTCCAGGCTAAGAAAAAGAAACATAACTCCTATGATGATTCAAAGAATACTAAAATTTCCTCTCAAAAGACCAAAATAAGCAGAAGCAAAAGGTATGAGATGAGAAAATAGAAACAAAGGGCAAAAATTGAGGAGAAAGCCAAGAAACTGTTCCAGGAAAAAGTGAAAGAAATTGGAAGTGAAATCAAGGAAACCTCTGGGAAATCTAGAGGATCAATTTTGGTAGACAAAATTTTTGAGCCTATCAATGCAGCCTTGGAAGCTTACCAAGCGGGACTTAAAACAGGCCAAAACATGGAAAACAAATGAAAAAAATATCCTTCTCTAGATATGGAATCAGCTAAGCTTGAAGCTTATCAAAATTTGGTAAGAATTACTCAAGAGATGTTGGAAAAACAAAAACCCAAGCTCGAGATGATGGAAAAACCTGCGGAACTTGTGGGGTAGAAACCAGTAAAGAGAAATCCGAAGTGGTGGTAGAACCCCACCTTGAAACAAAAGAGCCAAAACTCATAGTTCCTGACAGTGAAGATGCCTTAGGCAAAATTCCATTCGTAGAAGAATACTGGCCAGGACACTTATGGGAAAAAATTAGAGAGATTAATGATGGGAGCCTAACTTTGAAATCAGCTCCTATAGAGGAAGTTTTGTTAGACAATCTACCTCCTGATATGGACATGTATGTACAATCCTTGTATTGGGATTGCGGCTCTGAAGCTTCAGGAATTTCTAAACCAATGACTTTGAAAACACTACCCTCTTACTTGCGAGATAACGAAGATGAATCCATAGTGTGTAAAACCACTCAGATAAAAAGAGCGGAACAAACCCTAGAGGTAGACAACATCCATTCTATCATGTCTACACCCATTCAATGCACTCTTACTTTAGGAAAATTGTTAAAAATTAGACCATATTTATGGAGTGATCTACCAGAAAACTCTAGAGAAGGTGGGGATAACGGGGCTAATCGTAATTTTTTTTGGTAAAATTGAAACACGAAATGGATAACAAAGAGATTTGATCCGTTTCAATGAACAAAGTCGGAGAATACTACAAAGGGGAAGAAGGAAACACAACCCTTTAAGTGAGATATAATGATATAGAAACCATGGCAATATTGGATAGCAGGGCATGCATAGCCATAGCCACAAAAGCACTATAGGAATCATGGGGGCAACCAGCCATTAGACAAACTTGAATGAAATTGCAATTGGTTGATGGACACGTCGAAAGACCCTTAGCACTGCTTGAAAAAGTGATAATTAATTCCTGTGGGATTGATTACCAACACACTTTTGTCACAGTGGACTTTGGAAAGAAACTCAATTCTGAAATCATCTTGGGAAGACCTTTCATGCGACAAGGACAACTCATCCAGGATTCGGGAAACAATTATCTTTACTTGAAGCAAGTGGGATCCATAATAAGGGTTAATATAAAAGATCACACTTAAAGAGATGTCATGAAAACACCCATACAAGAATTTGACTCAGTCTCTTCGGCTGAAACTAAGCTTCCATCTTGACTGAATAAAGACACACCTATTTGAATATGTGGAGCCTTAGAAAATGGGAGCTTAAAACGAGAAGAATGTATCTTAGAAAGGGATTGTATAGATGAAGCCTATGTACCTAAACCCTTTCTAGAGCATTTGTTTGAGCCATTTGAGTGGACTCAAATTTTAGCAACAATGGATGTATGTGTAAATACGTCTCTGCCTACTCAATTCTACAATGAGGATGGCTATGACATAATTCCCATCCAAATTAATGATCTCAACCCTTCACATTGAAGGCGGAATTCAAGAAACCAAGGACTTGATGAAGGCTCAACAAGTCATTTTAGACCTCTGCTATGATGCAACAGATGAGTTAGAAGAACATTCAGCTACCTCAGATGATTTGGGGTCAGAAAAATAACATGTGAGAGCTAAACTACTCATGAAAGGAGGGGATAAATTTTTTTTTGACTTTCCAAACCAGAAACCGAGAAGACAGAAATGGTATAGAAGAAAAAGAGACACGAGAAACTTCAAAGCTAGACCTATGGCATCAGTCTCCAGTAAAACACAGTTTCTAATGCAAATAGACACACATGATTGTGTCAAAGATAAAATCACTGGTAGGTATCCTTTAAATGAAAAGCGGGGAATATCAAAAACATCAAAAAAAAAAAAGAGAAAGGAAACTCAAGAAAAACCTAATTACCAGGACAAGGATTCAACCATGACACAAGTTGAACGAAGAAAGAAGTATCAAGAGTTGAAGAAAGCTCTAAAGGAGATATATACAACTGAAATGGAAACCACTTAGGAGGAAGGTAAAGATGTAATGAGTTGGACATTCCATCCAATTACAAGAAATATACTCTGCAAGACCAAAAATCATAGTCGAACAACCTGTTAGGGAACTACGAAAACAGGGCGAGTCCTACGAAGGACCGAAAAATGCAAAAAATTTAGATTTGGTCAAACCAAGAGAAGAGCCTAGACCTGCCTACATTGCAAAAGATCTGACAAAAGAAGAAGAGGAGCTTTTGTTAAGATTAATGAATGAATACCGAGATATCTTTGCTTGGTCTTATAAGGATCTCAAAGGTGTTGATCCAGAAATCTGTCAACATACCATACCAATGAGAGATGATGCGAAACCAAGTAGACAAAGGCCGTACACTTATAAAATGAGACACTTGCTAGGAAGATCAAAGAAGAGATTGAAAAGCTAAAGGAGGAAAAGTTCATTTATTAAATTGAACACATAGATTGGGTGTCTCCAATTGTGGTAGTACCCAAGAAAAATGGAAAATTAAGGGTGTGTGTCAATCTCAAGAAAGTGAATGCAACTACCATCGGAGACAACTTTCCTCTTTCAATCACTGAGCATGTTTTAGAACGAGTTGCAGGAAAATAAGCTTACAGAGTTTTAGATGGATTTTCAATCAACTTTTGTTTGACCCCAAAGATCAACATAAAACTGTCTTTGCAACTAAATGGGGTATTTTGCCTATCGGGTTATGCCTTTTGGGTTAATTAATGCTCCGGCCACCTATATTGATGAGCCATGCTTTCAAGAAATACCTTTGGAATTTCTTGGAAGTATATATGGATGATCTATGTGTACATTCATCAATCCTGGCTGATCATTTTGAACACCTCAAAAAGGTATTCAAAAAATGTAGACTTTATAGGATTTACTATTGCTGATTTTCCTAGACTGACAACAGTCAAAGGGGTTCAAGATTTCATGGGACATTGTGGATATTACAGACGATTCATTTACATGTACGCTATAATTGCAAAACCCATGTACAATTTGATTACACTCTTTGAATGGACTGATGCGTGTGAAGAATCCTTCATGAAGCTTAAGAAAGCTCTCACTTTTTCTCCAATATTGAAAGCACCAGATTGGAATAAAATATTCCACATACATGTAGATGCTTCCAATTTTTCCATTGGGTGTATACTATCTCAACCAGGAGACGGGAAAATTGATTTTCCTATTTCTTATGCTAGTAGACAGTTGAACATGGCAGAGAAAAACTACACAACCACAGAAAGGGAAGGATTCGGCATGATCTATGTCGTAAAACAGTATAGACATTACCTATTAGTGAACAATTTTGTGTTCTTTGTAGACCACCAAGCCTTATTGTACTTGGTCAACAAGCCATGCAACATAGGAAGAATAGTGAGATGGTTCATCATTCTGTTGGAATTTGATTTCACTGTAGTTGTGAAAAAGGGAACCACTCATCAAAGAGAAGATCATTTGTCAAGGATTATATCAAGAGAAGCACCCAAGGGAGTAGACGATGATCTACCGGATGCACATCTGTTCTACGTGGAAATGATACGTCGATGGCTGGAAAACAGGGTATCCTTCATGACCATAGCTCATGTGGATTCGCAAATACCACTTCCTATTACAACTGGTTTAATTGAGCAATTTTCTATGTATAAATTACTAGCTATAAGGCTGTACAAAATAAATCGAGATAAAATATTGCTTTTGTGAATTAATCGTGAGGAGAAAACCCAATACCTAAGTCAAGCACATAGTACCGCAGTAGGACTTCACTTTGCAGAAGACCAAACTATGCAACGGATCTTGAGACTTGGGGTATTTTGGCCAACTATGAGGAGTGATGTTCACTCATTTGTGAAAAATTGTCCTCAATGCCAGAAACAAGCACCCATACCTTATGTGAGATTCGTATTGGAAAGCAATTGTATCGGAGAGGTAAGGATCAAAATCTGTCTTTGTGCAAATGAAGACGAATATATTCCCAATATTGAATAAAAACATGCTGGATTAGCTGGAGGTCACTTTTCTAGTGAAACCATCGCAAGAGCAATCTTAATGGCAGGCATATGGTGGCCAACACTTTTTGTAGATGCCAAGGAATATGTTCAAAGGTGTGATGCATGTCAAGGAGCAAAAATGCCAACCCGTGTAGATAGCATGCCCTTAAGACCAATGATGGGGGCTAAAGATTTTGCAAATGGGGTATAGACTTTGTTGGGCCAATACAACCACCTACTTATAGAACCCAAGCTCAGTATATCCTTGTAGCTACAGACTATTTGACCAAGAGGGCTGAGGCTAAAGCAACTCAAAAGAATGATGCCAAAACCACATCTGCATTGTTGTATGAGAATGTATTCACAAGATGTAGACTGCCAATAGAAATTGTCAGTGATAGGGTATCTCATTTCCTCAATGAGGTAATTGAGTATCTGCTTAATGAATTTATGGTCGTCCATAACAAATCAGCTCCCTATCACCCACAAGCAAATGGACAAGCTGATCATACAAATAAAATTCTTAGCTCGATACTGAGTAAAGTGGTTAGTTCAGGAAGGACAAATGGGAAATGAATCTCCATGCTGTTCTATGGGATTATCAAGTTTCATTCAAAACAACTTTAAATGCTACATCCTTTAACCTTGTTTATGGTCTTGATGCCATGCTGCCAATAGAATTTCTATTGCTGACACTAAGGGTAGCTAAGGATCTTGAGTGGACTAGACATGAATTGTCCAAGAGGCTTGAAGATTTAGAAAATCTTGATGAGCAAAGGCTAACTATTGTAGCTCACATCTATGCACAAAAGCGGAAACAAAAAAAGTTTTTTAATTCCCATCTAGTTACAAAAATCTTCAAAAAAGGGGACTTAGTTTTAGTCTATTCCCTTAAACAACACATTCCCAACTTTAAGAAAAAGAAAAACGGACCGTTTATCATAATTGAAGATGTATCTTTAAGTAGAGCAGTTAAGTTGTCCACCCTAGATGGTGAACCAATGGCTAATTGGATTAGTGGATTCCGTTTAAAGAAGTACAATTTTCCGCTAACCAATGAATTGCTAGAAAAGATGCTTACAGCAAAGCAAAGAAAGAATAAATGACAACAGGTTATTGATGAAGCCCAAGAGGAAGCTCACCTTTGAATACTCAAAAGGAAAGCCGCCCTCGAAAATTAACATATACCTATTCCCATCAACACTCTGAAACTAGATGAACGACTATGGTAATTACAGAAGGATGGAATGTCAACAGATGATGAATGGTTAGATGGAATGGACCTTCGCATCAAAGTACAACTGAAAAATCATAGCACAAATGCATTGGTCGATATAGGAGCTAGAGTAAATGCAGTCAGATATTCCACGTACAAGAAAGCAACAAGTCAATCTTTGACAACATGAATAACGACTATTAAAGGATGCAACAAGAACCCAAGACCGACATTGGGAGTAGTCAAATTAAATGTGATAGTACATGGATGTTCATGTCCTCATCAGTTTGTGTGCTTACTAGATGAACACATGAACGAGACAATGATTCTTGGAATCTCATGGATGCGGACATACAAGGCAGTGCCAGATTGGACTACCAATTGACTCAGGCTATCACCTAAAGGTGGACAACTCATTGTTCCAATTGCACCAAGAAACGAGGAATGGAAGGGAGCGTACCAACAGAGAAAACCACAAAGAAATCAATCTTCACAAGCAAATGCTACAAGTAGCACGCAAGGAGTCAGGAAAATTTGGGTACCAAAAGCATAGCTTAAGAGCAAGCCGATTCAAATTTGGGTGCCCAAAACATCACTACTGTACGAAAGACGGTTCCAAGGTTCAAAACAAAAAGAAGAGCATCTTCAAGCAGAGAACCTAAAACAAAATGTATTTGGAAGAAAAAGGAGTACTTAGCTTCTCCGCAAACTGTAAAACCGATCAAGCAATGGAGAGTTAAGTCTCAAAAGACTCAACCACAACATTCTGACCAAGACAAACCAAGATACCAATGGCGGATAAAAGCTCGACAACAACCATTAGTGATACCAACACCCCAGGAAATCAACATGCCAAAGCATCTTGATGGTACAATCAAGCAAAGAGCACACAAGCTACAAGATTTGCTCTTTGGGAGATAGCAAAAGAAAATCTCGACATCGGAAACCCTTGCCGTAATTGCTCAAGACCCAACTCTTGCACAACATAACGGTTTGAATTGCTTTGATCTTCAAAGCATGGTAGAGCCAACCAAGGCTGTGCATAGACACAATTGTTCAACCCATGCACACAGTCGTCCCGGAGTACGCCATCTAAGAGGGATGGAAGGGAACTAAGTAATTAAGGGCAATGTTTGATGTTCACATGTGATTTTTTGCAAAATTACCTAGTAATTCTCTTAACAAGTTATCAACAGGGAAAATTTAACTGATAACAACTCGCCGATGAGTGTAAATAGTGTATATACTATCAAGAAATCATTAAAAATTGGTCTTTTTTTGTTATTTTTGATCATTTTTCTTGATATTGGGACTTAAAAATGAAGAAATCCATCAAAAAACAATAAAGCTGTGTTTTGCAATGGATTTTCTTAATTATTGGATTTTCATTTTTCTTTCTTAGTGCATTTTGTTATTTTCTTTGATTTTTTCAATAAACAAGTCAAAAATTAATAATAAATAGCAAATGAGCTCAGATGGAGAAATTGAAGATATGGTGATGATCAAAAGGACAAGGCGCACAGGGACAAAAAAATTCAATCAATTCGACAGATGGAAGCGGGAAGCCTAAATTAAGCTGCCAAGGCCTATTTTTGCAAATTCTTGCAAAATGAGCTATTGGAATCTGATTGAGGAAATTTTTGAGTCTAACGTAGATTTCACGGCTTAGTAGGACTAAACAGGGGAATTTGGGGGAAAATAGTTTGGGAAGTCCGAGTATAGATATCCAAGGTAGTCTAAAATCACCTCATTTCCACTAGTCGCCCTTGGAGAAGAGAGCTGTCTACCTTCTTCGCACACAATTTTCGGAGTCCACAGTCGCCCTTTTATAGTACCATCTCACACGAGACATGAGGGGTAAGTTCTATGCTTATCAATGATCAATTCTATATGGCCGGTAGCAAGTCTAGGCTCAAGGAAAAAACCCTAGAAACCGAGCAGTACACGAAGTCCTACGACCAAAAATTGACCATAGCGCTTGTCAGTTCAACCAAATTGGACGAGACTTGAACTCTAGCATGCCCCTATGCAATAGAACACTTCTATATCACCAGATGACCATTCGACAGGGGTCGAGGGGGGTCCCAAGTAGAAAATCTAGGTTTTTGCCAGATGCCAAAATTGGATTTTGACTCCACAGACAGCTTATAGACTAGGTCTATACACAATGTACATGGATGGTTTCATGAAAACAATCAAGGCAATCTCTCAAACAACAAAAAACAACTTGAAGGCTCAAATTTGACATACGAAGTCAACCTGACTTCAGATGGGCCAAAACTGGATGGGTAGCTTTAGGACTATGTAGAGGACAAGTCTATAGCTTCAAAAGCTGTGACTAAACAACTCCACATGCCATCTAGTCACAGAAATTGGTGATTTCAAAATCGACAAAGTACGAAGTGATGTCGACATGGAAAAACTTTACCAAATTTATTTTAGGATTTGTTTTAGATGCATTGAATATGTTTAGGTCAAAAAATTATCAAGTTTAGCAAAAAAAATTGACTGCTGTAAATAATCGTGATTATTTACTTTTGTACTTTTTTGGCTTGAAAATGGTACCTTCACTTCACCTATCACTTGTCTACGCCTATTACATGCCACATTTCAAGTATGAGCCAAAATGATCAAGAAAAACTTGGAAATTGTCAAAAAACGCACCAAAGTCTTTCCAAGCCAATTTTAGAGTTATCTGTCACATACATTTTTTGATCCAAATCACCCCATATCTCATACACAGAGTCTACATCATGCCTAGAACCAAGTTGCACCAAAAAATGTATATTTTGATGAGAAAGTTAATAATCGTGATTATTTATTTCTTGCCAAAATGGGGGAAAATTGCAACTTTGACCTTATGGGACCAAAGCACATGATGTCCGAAGTCCACTGACCAAATTTGAGCAAATTTGGATCTCAAAAACTCAAAATCCCTTTATATCTACTATTTTAGATACTGAAAGCCTAAGTCTGGCACCCTTTCCACCCAGCACACTCAAATGAGCCCACACTTCACTCAGAGCACCCAAATGATATATGTTTCAAGCTTATCATGTCAAAAATGAAAAAAGTTGGAAAAAATCCCCAGCTGTAAATAATCACAATTATTTACTTTTGTTGTAAATTTTTGCATGAACTGTATGATTTGGATCTTTACTTGTTTTTGTGCATATATGCATGCTCTAAAATTGATTTGAATCAAATTGGACTCAATTTGTCAGCAATTCAAACTCAGGGCATTTCAGAGCAGAATTTGCAAAATTTTCTAAATTTGGCATTGTATCCCCTTGACAGGAGCAATGCAAGATGTCGAGAAGGCCAAGAAAAGGATGTCCCAAAAGAAAAGTTGCAAGAGCTGCCACCCTACCAACTAGACCCGAGTTCAGTAAAGACAACAAAAGCAACATACTTGTCACGAGAACAACTTGAAGAAAACAACACCACGATTTTCACAGGTAGGTTTAAGAGTGAAGAAAGACACCAAGTGGAACTGCAAATGCTACCGAAGGAATTATATGATGTAGCTGCAAAGCCAGACAAAAAAGAAGCCAACAGAAGGCTGGGCCTCAGGGACTTCTACGACCAGGAACCATGCGGCATAGATTTCCAGAAAGCCTTTGAGTTATTGTCTACTATCAAAGAGGATGGATCAACCCAAATCACTGACCAACAAGGGCAGAAAGTCGAAGTAGTGATCACAAAAAGGATTGTGGCCAAGGCACTGAAGCTGCCGACTTAAGGGATAACAATGCGGTCCTGAGATAGAAAGACAACATGCACATTCACCAAGGAGACTGCTACTACAACTTTTTCCGACCTCATCCAAAAGAAAATGGAAGAACCAACACATCTATACCATCAGCACTTCCACTTTTTAGCAAAGAGACCGCCATGATATACCACCCCAAACCATGCGGTTGCGACTACCTTCACCCAAGTGTTGACGTCGATAACCAGGAAACCAATTGATCATACGGAATATGTGCTGATAATGCTGAAAGGCACAAAGAAAGAAGGTAAAATCACCTATTTGGGCGCACCTGAAGTGCTGTAGAGAATAGCATATCATGCTATGACATGGTTGACAATTTATCACCAGCCCCAAATCAGAACACATGGATTGTTTCTGCGCAACCTTCTCCCAGAAACACACGTTCATCAAAGAGAGTTTATAAGTCAGATGAAGAATCTGTCGAAAGCTCCCACGAAGAGAGTTTATAAGTTAGATGAAGAATCTGCCGAAAGCTCCCATAAAGCTCATGGCAGTGAGAGATCAGACAAAGAGGAAAGAAGGGCCATAATTGAAGAGATGAAGAAGAAAGCTGTAGTTGCACACCAAGAAGAACTTCAACAAAAGAAGGCGAGGTTTGAAAGGGAAAAACAAACTTATGAAAGAAGCCACCAGGTTGTAGGTTAGGACACGACAAGATGGATTCCAAGAGAGATAAGGGGACCTAGAACTGAGAACCCTGCAAGGAAAGAAGCAGAGGATCCCGTAGACTACCTTGAATGCATGTGTGCAGAGGTAGAAGCCCTCAAGTTAAAAGAAGCTCAAGAAGCTGAGAGGAAAGCAAGGGAAGAAGCCGCCGAACTACAAAGACAAGCAGAGGCTACTGAACAACACGAGTCACAACACTACCAGGAAGAGATGTCTCCAAAGCCCACCTCACCCATTACCGAGCAGGCAGACCATCCAATGCCAAGCCCGCACCCTTCACCAACAACTAAATCCAAGGAGGGCAAGGAAGCCAAAGAAAAAGAGCTTGAACACCAAGAACATGCAACAACAAATTTTGAAGAGCCAAAAGCAATAGAGAAAACTGATGCAGACCCTTCTACGACCACCCAACAAGAAACAATAGAGGCATCCACAAAGCCTCAAGCAACAGAAGCAGCCGAGGCAACCGCAACGACTCAAGGAAGTCGAAACCCCACCGCAACAACAAGCACGCACCATAGCACCACCCAAAGAGCCACACACTGAGAAGGATGAAACCTCTAGACAGCCTACAGAATTTGAAGAATGGGAAATAAACAATGAAGTCATCATGCAAGTCAATGAATATGCCAAGCAGATGTAGATGATGACCGAAAAAATGCGAACATCAGCACTTAGCCGCAATGCTTAGGCTAGAGATCTTGAGCTAGTCATTGATGATCTACAGGGAGAGTTGGATGACAGGATGAATATAATTTCAAATTTACAAAGACAAATCAAAGAGCTGAAGGAGGAGGAGATGAAGGAAAAGGAAATGGAGGAGCTCGAAGAGCTTCTAACCAAGTTATCTGATGCTTGCAAGACCAAAGATCAATAGCTGACAGAGGTAACAAATGAACTCCTAACCACGACCTTCTAACCACGACCTTGTCAGTACAGAAGATCCAAGTGCATCTTGATGTAGCAAATGTATCTCTGCAATACTCTAAGAAAATGATCAATGATCAAGTAACCTTTTTGAGACAGATAAGAGAAACTCCTATTGTCACCTCGATCAAAGGTACACATGAAGTCTAGAAAAAAGAAACAAGGATCTCAGTGAGCTGGAGCTAAAGTTAGAGCAATCACAAAAAAGAGACCTTGCATTTATGCGGGTTCAAAGAGAGGAGCAAATGCTCAAAGAAATATCAGAATTAAAAAGATTCAATCAGCTTGCTAAGAGAGGGACAACCCGAGACACAAGAAGAAGCAGGTACCTCTGAGCAACCAACAATTGACATCCTCAGTCTCTTTTGCCGAGATGGTAATACAACCAATGGAAGGGCTAGAAGGAAATGATGATTTTCAAGTACCACTGACTGATGTTGAGAAAGTGCCCATGGTCCAGTTGTCTAAAGTTGAGGAAGATTCACTCAAAGAGTAGGATGCTTAGGAGACAGATGCCGAATAGAATGCAGCGATGGATTGGGAGTTGAGAATTCTTCACTCAGTCAATGTCACTCAACTCACTCCCAACCAAATCAATGCACAATGGCATCAACAATCATTGCCATACCCTTTGATCAAAGTAGAGCTACTAAAGGTAACAGAAAGATTATACAAAGATATGCAGGCAGAAGGCACAGAGGATGTCCACCCCAAGTGGAGAAAGAGCTGGTTGAACAAGAATCCAAGATATCTGATTCTGTTCACAAGAGCACCTGTTGCACTACAGAGAGACCCAACATTTTTTCATGTACCAAGAGTAAGGACATGTCAACCATTTGAAGCACTAAGAAAGAAGCGGCCTACTTGGCTGAACTATCCATGATTGCCAGCTCCAAAGCATGGAACGCCAACAGAGGAATACATGGTGAAAACCCTAACGAACACTATGACTTTCTTTAAGAGCCTTCCTGACCTCTCATGTGCCATGTTATATAAAATTTGCAGAATGATGCTCACATGTATTCAAGCCTTTTACGAGCTAGAGTAGGCAGACGCGCCATGGATGTCTTTCCTCGAAGGCAATAAGGGTCTCTGCTATGACTTAAGTGGCCAGCCTTCCGAAGAAGTCCTTTACGGCTTCTACGTCCAATGTATGTTTTTGCCCTCAAGCAATATGTTGGTGTTTGAGGAAGCATTTTATACAGGTTTTTTCACTTGGAAAACAAAGATATTTGGACCAGTGATTAGTAACCTCACATCCAGATTTGTTGGCTATTCAGCCATTGAGCTTAAAAACAGAGTCACCATCATGCATTTCTTGCAGGTTCCTAACAAAGGGAGAAGACTCAGATATGAGAAATCCTTACACGCACTTAAAGACCGCCTCGCCAACCGTCAATCCGAAGACTACTTCAGGCCATGAAGTCGTGTCAAGGGACGACACGGTCGAGGAGGGGGGGAATGTTAGCAGCAAGCTAGCTCGGATAACATTTTTTGAAGATTTCATTGTAAAAACACTTATTATTTTGATGAATCGGGAATGTTGTAACTCCTAATATTTAGATAAACATTGTAATTGATGAGCTGGGGCTACAAGCTTCCAGATTGTATCAACCTATCTTTAGTTAGAGCTCCCAGATTATTTGTTTTGACCACAAAAACCTTAGCTAAGGTATAAAAGACAATTTTTGTAAGATTTTGGTTAATAGAACACAACGTGAGCTAACAACGCTCACTTCTCTCCTTCTCGCACTTCCCACTCCCTTCCGGATTGTCACATTGCAGTGTAGTCTGTTGTGCTGCAACCGCAGGTAAGAGCTCTACGCATTGACGTAAGCATTTCATGGTAATCCGTTGGCATCGTCGATCCACGGCCTAATTTCATCATAAGTAAGAATTGAAGCTTCAAAATCATAAAATAAGTATAGGCGGGGTATTGGGGCATCATTGCTAAGCATTTAGATGCATTCTGGGTCGAAAACGACTAGGTAAAAAACACAGTGCTGTTAATAATCGCGATTTTTGCACTTGACCGAAAGTGAGATTTGAGACCATAAGCATGTGTGCTTAGATCTTAGTCCTAGAAGTTTCCTAACGTTTGGATGTCGTTTGATGCTGTAACAGATGTGATTTGTTTGCCGATGAGCGATTAGCTTTTGGTGATTTCAGTCATTTGAGTGTAGCTTAAGTTAGATGCGAATTATTTGTTGTTTTCCAACAGATTGACAAAGGGTGAAAGTGTGGTTTGGTGGTAAATATTTTGTAGTTTAGGTCAAAACTTTTCGGACCTTGTGTTTTTAGATTCTTCTTTTGAAGATCTATCCCCACTGATATATAGTATGATAGGTAGTTTTTCATGTGACATGTAGAAATTGTAACTCAAAGATTTGTCAAAAATGTTGTCGAGGACAGTCCTTTTTGTACCACCAAAGCGTGCTTTTAGCCCAAACTTTTGTATTCTCTATGTACTAGTCGAGTTAGCTTTCTCCCATGGATTGACAATTATATTCATAGTTCTCGCTACGTCTACAATAAGATAGGAGTGAGGTTAGACACCCGTTGCACACCCTTATCTGTGAATTTTGTTAAGAATATTTTCTTTTAAAATTTGTAAGTTTTTTTCAAATTTGAAAAAATAATGTCCTTCTGTATATATATTTCTGTAAGTTTCAAGAACTTTAAATACCCATTAGGGAAAATTTGCACTCACAAAGGGGCCTTGTAAGGAGTTTGACTTCCTCTCTCATGTCCAAAACGGGCGTGCGGTAAAATTTTTGCAAATCAACTCTAAACTTGGTGGAGATTTGGCAGTTAGAATATACTCTTCAAGATCTTTCTATTGATATATAGCACGCTGGTACAACCAAATGCTGTCGACAATACAAATGGGCACAAGCGGGGCTATGTGGTCGAGCAGATGCAGGCCCAGGTGATAATGCAGTTGAGAAGTGCCACTGTGGTTAGGTGGATCGGGAAATGTATGCATATGATGGTTTTTTTTTGCCAAGGGTGTGCTGCCAAGCGCTAAATTAGATGGTGGCCTCATGTGTCCAAAGTGATGGTTTTGTGTACCCAAATGTGGTGCTTGATGTGTTTTTCGCTCAGGTCCAGACGGCTCGTCAAATGGAGCCCGGATGTGCAAGATATGGAAGTTGAAGTGGGATGCGTTTGCAAGTTGAAGTGGGATGCGTTTGCAGATCCTCGCCGGATTGGGCGGGCACAGGTGGTTGGTCAAGGTGGGTGTGAAATGATACATGGGAAGTGCTCGAGTTGTGGAGCACGCTGGTCTTTTCGGATTGAGAATCGGGCTTCTGGATGGAAAATTATGGACAATCAAGTTTTGACAGGGGCCAGTTTCGAGGCGGTTGGGCCGCATTGGGAAACACGCCATTTGGTGTTTTCTCGAGCTCGCCAAGTGTCTGGTGGGTAGTATGCAACATGTGATGCTAGTCGGAGTCGACGGCACCTGAATTGGAGTCAAGGGCATCGGGGTGCGCCCACTTCAAGTTGACGGACAATCACAGCAGAAGGGGGCGGACTTGATTTGTTTCCAAGGGAGCGACTTGTGGTAAAAGGATGGGAAATATTATGAATGCGGAAAAGTTCTCCAAGTGTGAAGCTGGTAGAAGGAAACTTGACGAGAGGAGTGTTAGGCGAATCCGAACATGTGGCACCGACGGCACGTGAGTCAAATGTTGGAGCTCCCTTTGTTTTGTAAATTCAAAAGGTAAGTAGTGGCTGGAGTTGGAAAAATAAAAGAGTGGCTGGACTCCAAGGTGAAAAAGAAAAGGTGATGAACTTAAAGGCAAAGTTAATCTAAGGAAGGAAAAGAAAAGCAAAGGCAAATAGGTAGTACCAACGTTTGCATTAGCTGGAATCTAAAGAGATTCCTTGGTTTGGAGGTCAAAATAAAAAAGGAAGGAATTTTTTTTTTCTTGCTTTCCACGTGGAATAGATATTTAAGGTCTCTTGGCATAGTTTCCTACGATGTTAAAACTCTCTTCTTCTTCTCCTTCTCTCTCTCTTTGTGAAAGAGCCTCTGTGGAATTTTTGTGTAGGCACAGAATGGGTCTTTGAGAGCATTCGGCTGTGAAGGGACATGAGACCAATGGCGAGGGCGAGGACTTGGCAAAGCAAGGGGGGATGCACGCATCTCAGCCAAGGGTAGGTGTAGGAGACGGAAGCGAGGACGAGGGCTTGGCAAAGCAAGGGAGGGTGCACGCATCTCAGCCAGGGGTAGGTGTAGGAGACGAAAGCGAGGGCGAGGACTTGGCAAAGCAATGGAGAATGAAACTGGAGCCAGTAGGTGGATGAGGAGGATCTTGAAAGATTCGACCTAAAGAAATGGAGTAAAGCGAATAGCTAGTAGGCGTGCCCAATTCTGGTTTGGGGTGAATTAAGGAGAATATGAGGAGATGCTCTTCAGGCTTTAGGGAAAAGAGCGTCGGGGGCGGCACGTGGCGGAGAGAGAGAGAGAGAGAGAGAGAAGAAGAAGAATTTTAACGTGGCGGCGAGGATAGTTGTGAAAACCATGTTGACAACGAGGGTGAGATAGGAGGGATTTTTTGCGTTGTTCCTCTATCGCTTCAATTTCAAAAATTCCGGTTGACGGCAAGGGGAAAAGGGAGAAATACCGTCCCAAAATAGAGAAAAAATAGTGTAAGAATCCAAAAAATAAACCTAATTTCTTGAAATTTCCTCTTGGCAAATTCAAGAAAAGGAATTTTGTATGTTTGAAAAAGTGATTTTTTTTTTTAACATTGGAGAGGACCCGTTATTTTTAACGGCAAAATATTCCTCTGATTTGTGGAAATTCTTTGAATTTCAAAATTTTCCAAAATGCCCTTTTATCTGTTTTTGTTGGATAGTTCAAGATTTTCGAATCTTGTTCAAGATGACAAGTGGGAGGGCGAACCCCGCTGAGAGAGAAAAAGAGGGAAATTCCCCAAATATTTCATAAAATCCCGTGGATTTCAAGATTTTCTCCTTTTGACAATTGAGATTGGTTTTTACAGGCTCCAGATGCTTTGGTGAAGGCCAAGAGGGTTAGCGGCGTGTAGCTCGCTATTGCTCGCTCTCTCTCTCTCTCTCTCTCTCTCTCTCTCTCTCTCTCTTTTTGAGAGATGCTGTCTGTAGCGAGCTTTATACGATGAGGTATATGTGGCGAAGGAAACCATTAAGACCTGGGTTGGGGGGAGGGCCAATGGCAGGGCCGAGAATGGTGGGGATGAGGGCGATAGAATAGAGGAGTGATGCCCATGAAGGAGAAGGATGAGCCCCAAGGCGAGTAGAAGCTCGCCTTGGGAAGGGAAAATGGAATCTCTTGAGATTCGATTTTGGGCTTATTCGAGGGCATCCGAGAAGATCTTTTGTTGGAAATCAGAGTTTCCAAATCTTTTTATTCCCAGATTACCCCAGATAGTTTGTCGCAAATTCCCGAAATGCCCTTCAACTTTTCCAAAATTCCCTGGTTTTGTCTATCAATACACTTTGGTAAAACTGGAATTTGAGTTGGTTATAGGCTTTGGAGACGAATTGCTTCATTATGTTTTAAACACCATTGCATGCTAAGCACTCGGGAACGGATCTCGGCTGTCGAAAGAAATAAAGATGAGAAAATCTTGAAGAATTCAACGATGCCTTGTGTGTGTGTGTGTGTGTGTGTGTGTGTGTGTGTGTGTGTGTGTGTGTGTGTGTGTGAGAGAGAGAGAGAGAGAGAGAGAGAGAGAGAGAGAGACTCGTCTGTTGGTAGGAGCGGAGCTCAGAGGAAGGTATTTTTATCGTTCGGCGTCATGGGAGCGATGTCTCTCTGATCGTGCATGCCATGGCGAGGACAGGGAAGGGCAGGGAGCAGAGCGCCGCTGTGATGGCAGATCAAGCTACACACTTTGTCAGGCCTTCTCTCTCGCTCTGTCTCTCTCTCTCTCTCTCAAGCGTGTGCCGCCCTCGCTGTTTTGGCTACCTACAAACGCTCGCTGCAGTGGTGTGATGCGATGGTCGAGACCATGTGGTGCATGAGATTGGGGTTGGATTGGGCACAGAGCGCTGATGTGAGGAGCACATTAGTAGCTATGCGCCGGAGGGGTAGGCTACGTGAGAACAGCCCAAGCAGGGGAGTTTCGCTTTTACCTAGGCTTGGGAATTTAGAATCTCATTTTGAGAATCTTATGAAGATTCGGGCTAATAGAATGCCAATAGAGCCAGTAGGAAGTAATTTTTTTTCCTTGGCCTAAAAAGAAACAAAGAGGGAAAGGGGGAAAAAAGGAAGGGCATCGTTTTCGAGCAGGGTCTTTTTTCTTTGGGGAAGAAGGAAGGAGAATTGGAAAAAAGAAAAGGAAAAAGCTTTGTGTGCATGCGGTCGGCGATCGAAGTCGGCACGCCAGGTGTGGTCCGTGAAGCGGCTTCAAAGAGCGAGTGCCCTGTAGAAGAGGGAGCCAATGAGAGCTGCCAAGAGGAAACACTGCTGCGAAAGTAAATCGAGAGGTGAATTTTGTTGTCGAGATTTGTGTTGACGGATTCGGTCTCGAGGGATGTGTGTGCCCCTCTGCAAGGATGTGTGATGGCCATGGTGCGACCTAGAGTAGGCCATATGGTTGTTGTACATGGCGTTTTTTTTTTCTTTCAAAGAGAAGCTGTCATTGCCGATTTTGGCGTCGTCTCCTCCCCTTCCTCCCTTTCTTCTTTGCTCGTCTCCAAGGTGTGTGGTGCCGGTGTGTGTGCGTGTGCGCCCCTCGGGCCCCCTGTGTGTGAGAGAGAGAAAGAGAGAGAGGTGCCGAGATGAGGAAGAGCTGGAAGCGGGAAAGATCGGTGTGGTCGCTCTCTGAGGATTGTGTAGGTTGTGTGTGCGTTGGGCGAAGTGAAGGCGAGGCCCTGCTAGTGTAAGTTGCTTATTTTGAAGGTGTTTTTGAGAGGACAGGGGTGCTGTGAATACCCTGAGCTATATAGGGGCAGTTGTTTGTGTGTCGCGATGTAACGACTCCGTTTAGAATCTAGAGAATAAAAAATAGAATCTTTCAAAATATGAGGAATCTCGTGGCATGCTATATATCAATAGAAAGAGCTTGAAGAGTAGATTCTAATTGTCAATCTCTGCCAAGTTTAGAGTTGATTCGCAAAAAATTTACCTCACGCTCGTTTTGAACATGAGAAAGGAAGTCAAACTCCTTATAAGGCCCCTTTGTGAGTCCAAATTTTCCCTAATGCTTCTGTTGAATCCACGTGATAGGTTACATTTTTATTAGGTGACCTCCTTGGGACTCCTCCTTGGGACTCGACCACACTGTATCAGATCAATATCCACTACACATACACGGTGTGACACATTTCACAGCTTCCCACACACACCAAGAGCCTCTTTCCCTCTCTTTGATGCAAAACATTGCTGGTTCGTCGATGGGGGCACACTTGCCTACACACACGCTCGACACCCCGGACACAAGCACAAGAGTAGCAGAACAGAGGGGGGGGGGGGGATGACACCAAAGTGCAAACAATCCTTGCTTTTTCTTTTATTCAAGACATCCACATACAAATGGCCTCGTCGACACAACCTCGACGGGCATGAAAAACACACTTTGACAGCCCTCATTGGCGTCGTCTCAATGGTGGAGTTTTATCCCTGCTATCTTCATTGCCAAAGCACATACTCGAACCCTCTCTCCTTCAAGCTCTAAAATTGGGATCAATAGTGTACTCATATATCATAGAAGATAGATCATTGTGAGTTGCTATGGAAACCGCATTCACTCTTGGTCGTCTTGAGAGTGCATCGGCTACTTGATTATGCTTGCAAGCAATATGAAAATGAAATTGCAAAAGGAAATTTGCCCACCTCATTTGTTTGTCGGAGAGCTTGGTCTACGTCATGAAGTAATTAAGGCTTTGGTGATCCTTCCGAAGAATGAAAGGAGTCCCCAATAAATAGTGCTTCCAATAGTCTAAGGCATGTAGAATTGCGAGGAGTTCCTTTTCATATATGCCTAGAGCTTGCTCAACAAGGTTGAGTCTTGAACTTTCATAGGCTATGGAATGCCCTTCTTGGAGAAAAAAAGCTCCAAGGCAATCAACACAAGCGTTGCATTGGACCTCAAATGGCTTTGAGAGATCCGGCAGTGTAAGCACAGTTGAGGGATAAGCTTTTCTTAAAGCTTTTTGAAAGAATTGTTCTCCTTGGTAGACCATGCATACCTAACATTTTTCTTTGTTAGGTCATGTAATGGTCCTGCGATTTGTGAGAATTTTTCTATGAAGCGTCTATAGTATGCACACATACCTATAAAGCTTCTTAGTTCATGTAGATTCCTTGGATTAGGCCATCCTTTTATTACCTCTAGCTTTGATGGATCCATTTGGATGCCATTTTGAGAGATAACGTGACCTAAATACTGAATCTCTTGTAAGAAAAATTCACTTCTCTTTCGATTGATGTAAAGTTTATTCTCTCATAAAACTTGAAATATTACCTGGAGGTGTTGCTTGTGTTCGTCTAGTGAATTAGAGTAGATAACTATATCATCAAAGAACACTCCAGTAAAGGTTTGGTGAGGCCTAAATAGCTTCTTCATCAAGCGGTTAAATGTGGTTGGTGCATTGGTCAAGCCAAAAGGCATGACAATGTACTCGTAAAGACCAAACATAGTGCAAAATGAGGTCTTTACAATGGCTTTATCAACTATCCTTATTTGATGGTAGCCACTTTTTAGGTTAATCCTACTGAAGTAGGTTGACCCTTGTAGCTTATCAAATAGGTCTTCTACCCATGGAACGGGAAACCTATTTTTGACAGTGATACTATTTAGTGCTCTATAGTCAACACACATATGATATGTGCCGTCTTTCTCTTGCACTAATAAAACCGATGAACAAAATGGAGATGAGCTAGGCCTAACCATGTCTTTCTCAACCAACTCATGCACTTGCCGCATAATCTCCTCTTGTTGGCTTGGGAAACTCTATAAGGAGGTTTATTAGGCGGTGAACTTCCTGGAAGAAGATCAATTGTATAGTCAGCATTGCCTCGTTTGGGAGATAGTTCACAAGGGATGTCTTCAATAAAAACATCTTGAAATCCCTTGAGAAAATTGGATAACTATAATTCCTTGTGATTTTTTATATTTTATGTTATTAAAGCATTAGGTTCATTTTGCGAATATGTAACAAAAGTCATGTACACAAAAATAGAGCTCTTTATTGACTTATTGAAAGCTTTCTTATGTACAATGGGTATGGTGTTACCCAACTCCTTAGCATCTATTACATATCTTTTTCCCTGAACTCAAAGTAAATTTGCCTTTCAACAAATTTAACATTGGCTGCCATGCGATCAAACCATGGTGCCCCTAGGATTACATCCTCATGCTTAAGAGGAGAGATAAAGAAATCCTCCTTGTCCACATAGCTTTGGACTTGGAGCCTCAATTTGCCAATTAAGGGAGTAACACTCTTTTAGATGAAATGGGAAAATTCCACAACTTTGGGACTGATTTCAATGCCTATGGATTCCTATTTCCCATTTGATTTGGAAAAATTTCATTTATTTTGGGACTTGTCTTGAGGACTTGTGTTACATTAGACAAAGAGATAGATCCTCAAGAAAATGGTGGTGTTGAGAAACACCTTTTTTCCCCTGTTAATTGATACTTTATAAAACATACATAGACACGGATAGCAAGAAAAACAATATATGAAAATGAAATGCTATTCAAATTCTGCGATTAAGCTAGCTTGTGCTTTCTCTACAACATTGGATGGGATTTTAATTGCTTCTGCAAGTCTTCCACCCCTTGGAGTCCATGACCACACAACTGCATCAACACACTCCTAATGCTTTGGGTCAGCAAGATTGCAGCACCAATTCTTTTTCCAACAATCCTCATATTGTTCTTAGATTGTGGGATTTTTTTTCCGATGTTTTGGTGCTCAATATTGAAAAATTTCTTGTAGTTAGGAGATGAGCTATCTACATCAACATTTGACTCTATAACTCCTAGCCATATCGGATATTCTGGATCTGTGAGTCTCACAAGAACAAAATCCCCTTTTCTTACATCAATTTGGGGCCTAAAAGCTTCCTATGGCCTTGCACTTTGAGGAACAACATAGTGATCATTCAATTCTTCATATCCTTGAAACTCATCTGTGTCTTCCTTTATCTGTTGAATTCAATGACTCCCTGTAGTCTTTGGGCAAAATGATGTATATTCACCAATTTGTTTATTGGTTAGTTGTTCAAGCTCACTATTTTTTTTTCCAATAAATAATAACTGGCTCCATGTATTTTGTAGAATCATGCTCCTTTCCCTTTAGTAGAGTGCATCTTCTCCAGAATTCAAGATATGTCTTAATCCCTTGAATAACAAGCGGACTATCCCTGTGACATAGTCTGCTATAGGAACCACATCTGGACAGCCTACTGGCAATTTTGGTTTCCCTTGATCATCTTTTTTCCACAACTCAATTCCTGACTCCCTCGGTATCCAATCAAGTGATTTGGGGTGAATTTTGTATAGCATTATTGGGATTTCACCTTGCATAAAGAAATGAAATTGAAGTGGCTTAGAGTGTCCAACAAGAGAATCTTTTCCATCACACATGTACCCTTTAACAAAGTAGGTCATTCCTGTTCATAATCTCTCTGAGAACCTGCTAAACATTGCATCTATGTCCTCATGTGTATGACCCACCATTAAGAAACCCAAATGCACGGTTTTGAAAACAACTTTTGCTACTAGCAAGGATAAGTATGCAAATAAATATCGATTCTTATTCTCTCCTGCACAATTATCTAGTTGTAGTAGAAGATTCTTATGTAATTTTTCAAACACGGGAGTCGACATTGTATCCACAACACATTGAGAGGAGGTTGATTCCAAGTTATAAATCTCTTCATTACATCCTTCAATAGACAACGGTGGCGTTACTGCTGCTGATGCATTCCTCTCATGCTCTTTCATCATTCTGTTTTGGTGGTCTAGAGATATCCTTGAATTCAATGCATTGAACAATGTTACATTGGTGTGTGGCATACCATCATGGCATAAATCTCCTAGCCCATGGTTTTCTGTTCTTTCCAAATTTTGTAAGCATAATGCAAGGGAACCAATTGTAGCATTTGGATCTGAAGGCCATAGACCATTCAACAAGAAATGACCATACATCCCATGCCCATGCCCATGTGTTATCATACCTATTAATGATACTTGCAACTGATATGCATTCGCATAGTCTTTTGAGTTCACTTGCAATCTAGGTATTGCTGTCTTTTTTTGGTCCATTTTATCATGTATAATGCATAAGTACTTATCCTTTTTCATTTGCGGGAGCTTATGCCAGGTGTAGTACACATTTCTATAGCTTTGTTGTTGCATCATGTGAATTTTACGTTCGTCCTTCAAATGTGAAATCAGCTCATCAGCCTTTGTTGACTCTAGTCGAGACTTTATCCGACTACACACAACACATTTGGAGAACTCGCTTGTTTTTGACAAGGTCACATTAGCAAACTCTGTATTCCAAACCCTATTGAATGTAGTGCCAGACATTGGCTTGAGACTCATACTTTTGAGTGTTTTATTGACATCATGTAAGATGTTTATTTGCTTGTACGTGTTTGGTATTGCAAGCAAGGTTTCTTTGGTACCATCTTCCATAGTTCTACTCTTATGTGGCATTTTCTTTGAGTTTTCATCTACAAACCAGCGCATCGATGCCCTTCCCATTTCTGTATGGTCTCTTCCTTTTCTTATGACACCATCATTACCATGCACTAAGCGTCGAACCCCATTTCCAAATTGTTCACGGTAACGATAAAATGAAGTTTTTGGAATGCCATGAATTTCATACCAAGCTCTACTACAAACCTCATTGACATTAAAAGAAAATACATAGCAAGTCTTTGTAGTTGTTTTGTTCTCACGCCGAGCAGACAACATTGTATCATACACATAGTTGGTTCTATTTTGCAAACTTTGTTCCCAAAATTCATTGCGCATAGCCATGACCTTATCTCTATTGGCATATTGACAACACCTCTTAGAACAACAATCTATTGGCTGAAACAAGCTGGACAGATGATAGTGATGCTTGATTGGATCTCTTAGAAGGTTTCACGAGCATTTTTGGCTTCCTATTCATAAAGCAATTTTTGGTTTTTGAAATAGGCTCTACCAAACGAATTGATTCAATGCATGTATCTTGTAATGTGTCGCTAGCATAGAAATACTCATATAGTAACAATGCTTTCCATCCATAGTTGTCACTCTCTTGATAGGCCAACAAACTAGACTGATGCTGCATACATCAGATTGTGCAGAAATAGTAGCCTCACAAGCATAGGATGTTTCAATACCAATAACGATGTTATCTTCACCCAGCTCACTAAAGTTCACGGAATCAAATGGACACACATACATGACAACCCCTTCGGCTACTACATGTGTTTTGCTTTCATCCCAAAGTTGAACCCTCTTATCCTTCCAAACCTCCCTATAGCTCATTCCATCAGATTGTTCCTCAAATGCTCCCATTCCTTTGTGAGTCTTAGACATAGAAACCCAGTAGGAAAAATTTGGACTCACAAAGGGGCCCTTTAAGGAGTTTGACTTTACCTCTCTCTACCAAAACGGGCGCATGGATAAATTTTTGCAAACAAACTCCAAATTTGGCGGATGTTTGACAGTTAGAATGTCCTCTTCAAGCTCTATCTACTGATATATAGCACGCCATGAGATTCCTCATATTTTAGAAGATTCTTTTTTTGATTCACTTAGATTCCGACAGAGTTGTCACATCATAGGTGAATAAAAAAAAGAATCTTCTAAAATATGAGGAATCTCATGGCGTGCTATATATCAGTAGATAGAGCTTGAAGAGGACATTCTAACTGTCAAATCTCTGCCAACTTTGGAGTTTGTTTGCAAAAATTTATCCATGCGCCCGTTTTGGTAGAGAGAGGTAAGTCAAACTCCTTAAAGGGCCCCTTTGTGAGTCCAAATTTTGCCTAATGGGCCTTCGTACTATATCTCATTCATATGTTGTAGCAACCCAATACTCTTGAAAAGCATCTCCCATTGTCAATGCATCCATTGTCGGAAATGGAATAAGTGCTTTGTTTTGAAAACAAAAATCAATTGACACCGATACATTTCCTTCCCCAATAAGCATGCCTGAGCAATATGCATTTGGGTTTGTCTCACATACACTCCCAAGGGCAACCTTTTGTGTGGCTACAAACATGCATACTCTATCACCTTGGTTAAAACCCATACCTGCAAGAAGGTTTCAACAAATGTTTGTTAAGAAAACAATCACAAAGTCATTTCATTGTGAGTATATATGTAGGTGTTTCATGATGAATACATACACACAGGGCACTATATGTGGTTGTTTCATGATGGGTATACAGAATCCTACTGACTGAGGGCCACATGATGCTATATGTAGGTGGTTCATGATGAGTATGTATTCATCCTATGGCCTTAGGGCCATAGATCTATTATGTAGGTGTTTTGTGTTGAGTAAATATACATTCTATGGCTTAAGTGCCATATGGAACTATATGTAGTTGTCTCATGATGTGGTGTCTAACATCCTGTGGACTTAGGGCCATAGGATGCTATATTTAGGTGTTTACAACTGTACACATCTTATGGCATGAGGGCCATAGGGTGCTATATGTAGTTGTCTCATGATGGGTATATAACATCCTGTGGCCTTAGGGCCATAGGATGCTATATGTAGGTGTTTCGCGATGCAACTGTACACATCCTATGGCCCTCAGGCCATAGGGCACTATATGTAGTTGTCTCATGATGGGTATATAACATCATGTGGACTTAGGATGCTCTATGTAGGTGTTTCACAATGCACGTGTACACATCCTATGGCTTGAGGACCATAGGGCACTATATGTAGTTGTTTCATGATGGGTATATAACATCCTGTGGCCTTAGGGCCATAGGATGCTATATGTAGGTGTTTTGTGATGCAAGTGTACACATCCTATGGCCTGAGGGCCATAGGGCACTAAATGTAGTTGTCTCATGATGGATATATAACATCATGTGTCCTTAGGGCCATAGGATGCTATATGTAGGTGTTTCGCGATGCATATGTACACATCCTATGGCCCTTAGGCCATAGGGCACTATATGTAGTTGTCTCATGATGGGTATATAACATCCTATGGCCTTAGGGCCATAGGATGCTATATATAGGTGTTTTGTGTTGAGTATATATAAATCATATGGCCTTTAGTCTATATGATGTTTTATGTAGGTGTTTTTTGCTGAGTAAATATACATCCTATGGCTTGAGGGCCATAGGGAACTATATGTAGTTGTCTCATGATGGGTATATAGCATCATGTGGCCTTAGGGACACAACGCGTTTATATACATACTTTGGACTTAGGTCCATAGGATGCTATATGTAGGTGTCTTGATATGATTATATATATACATCCTATGGCCTTAGGTCCATAGGGATCTATATGTAGGTGTTTCATGATGAGTATATGAACATCCTTCGGACAAAAGGCCATAGGATGCTATATGTTGATGTTTCTAGCTAAATATATATAGATCTTATGGATTTATGACCACATGATACTATCTATTGGTGTTTTGTGGTGAGCAATATATGCATCTTATGGACTTTGGGCCATAGGGCATTAGGAGAAATATGAACCTTGCATGGGCCTTGTAAGGAATCCTAATTTTTAGGGATTAAGGCTAATGTTGTGTGGGGTTTAGGGGGCAAGGGCATTGAAGAAGGTAGTTTTGAGTAGGCTTTTCTAACCTTTTTTTTAGACAAATGTAGGATGTGGACCTAAAGGGTTGCTTTCTCTCTCTAGCTTTTTTTAAAGTGAAGGAAGCATAGGGGTGTGTCCACATCAGCAACTCCGTGGGTCAAAAAGAGTCAAAATTTGACTTTTTTTAAAAATTTTCATTTTTATTTGTTTTTTACTTAAAACTCCCTCCCAACATATATACATATCCAAAAATAATTTTTTGATCCATTTTTTAACCCACAAGCTTAGAAAGTCCATTTTTTCAAAAATCTTTTTCCCCAAAAAGTAATAAACATTTTGTTCTCTCCTCCTCCTCCCTTCTCCCTCCTCCCTCCTCCCTCCTCTCTCCCTCTCCCTCTCCCTCTCCTCTCCCTCTCTGCCCCTACCTTCCTCCTTCTCCCCAATCTCTCCCACCCCTCCCTCCCTCCTTCTCTCCTCCCATCCTGCTCGGCCTCTCTACCCTTCTCCCTCTATCTTTTCATCATTTGCTTCCTCACGCAACAGCTTTCATGGTGCTCACGGACATCACAAATGGTTTGCTTCCACCACCACGTACTCCGCACACCAAAAGCATACATATTCGCTTACCCACGGCATTTGCACCGAAGACCACTAGTGAAGGTGATCAAAGGTCATCACAGGAACGTCGCACCGCTTGTGAGACCATTGTTGACATTTGGGTGGATGGCCATTTGTACCCTTACGATCCTATAAGCCGCTTCCATCCACCGTTTAATAGCCTTTCCACATTTCTTCAACTTCTTGGGAGGGGAGAAGCTGGCTTGTTAGGCTATTGCAAGCGCCTGTGTATGGGTGCAGGTGCTTCTTTGCATATGTGGATGCACGAATGTCAAGCTCTTCACTTCAAGACGACGGCATTACAAGAGAGTGTTGCCTCTTCGGAGAGGGTAGTTAAAAGTCTTGAACAACAAATGCAAGAAAAGGAGTCCCACATCCAGAAGCTTACCAACACCATCACATACTTGAAAGAAACACCCCTTGGTGCAAGGGAACGCAAACGCCCGTATTCATCCATTGAAACTCTTGCACATTCCTGAGGAGCACGCAAACGACGAGTTACAGCCACAAGGTGATTTGGTCTTTACTTGCATGCTGCATTCTTACTTCACACTATTTCTAACATTTATGTTTATTTGTGGCTAGAAACTTCATCCAGGAGGCATGCGGTGGAACAAGCCAAGATAATCGAGTCAACCTTCTCACTAGTTGTCTCAATACTGAGGACGTTATTTCTATCTTACAATCACCTGGAGGTAAGCACATTAAGGATGCAGTCAGCAAGGACCTTATGCGTAAATTAAGAAATGTGGTTAATGATGATGACGTTCAACAAGCTTGTGATGAGGCTGGAATCAGCACCAAAGCCTATCAGGCTATTTTTCAACTCCTAAAGGATGCCCTCAAAGAACATGGCATTGTGGAAAACCTATTTCCCGTTCCTCACAAGGTCAAGCTCGCAAAGAAGGCCACAAACGAAGATGTGTTCTCCCGCATTGGGACATACCTACACATTGAGGACACAATGCCAACTTCCCTTTATGCTTCATGCGCAACAAAGACAAGGGGAAAAGGTAAGAAACAATCCATAAGACCTTCGAATAAGGGCTTTCCTTACACAATGTGGAACAATATTTTCGTGGATCTTAGAAGGCTTCAAGAAGCCATGCTTAGATTTTACGAGTTACCTGAAGAAGGTGACACACTTTACTTTTTTCTTTGGTATTATTCTTTTCATAGAAGCTGAAGTTTAAGGTCTTACCACTATTTATTTTGTAGTGCTTGGCACAAAAGTCACTTTTGTGCTGAAACTCGATGAGTGTCAAATAGTGAAAGGCCGAAGGTTAGAGAGGCTAAGTGTCACTCTAATGAACGAGGCCCTTCTGCAAACCAAGCGAAGGGATTCAGTCGAGCCATATCCCACCCTATCTTTTAGCATGCAATCAGAGAAAGACATTTGGTGGTTGGGTGCTATTGAGGTGCCCAAAGAGACCAATGGAGTACTTTCGTGGATTTTTGAGAGAACTCCATGGATCACAGAAGTAATACACTCCCAAATTGCAGGTCAGAAGTTGGAGATTGAGGGCTTTGGTAGTTATGATGTGGAGTGGCACTTAGGTGGGGATTTGAAGACCATAAAGTGTTTGCTTGGCTGCAAACAAGGGGCTTCTTCTCTCATGCCTTGTCCATTTTTCACCCGAGGGTACAAACCTAATGGACAAAAATCACATAAGAGCACTGCAAAGGCCAGTTACATGCTTCCATGGCAAGGGCATGGAGAACAAGGGTTAGATTGTCATGATGTCGGAGATGAAGGTAGAGAATGGGAAGCGTCTATTCTGAGATGTCCCATGCTCAATGCCCCAGACCGTGATCAAAAGGACCACACTTGGAATCCAATCTTTCGATTTCCTCTATCGAATGTACATTTTTGTACATTACACGCATTCATGCGTATTTTTGATAGGCTATTGAAGCTCCACATTGACTATGCTTTCACAATGAAACCGTTGGAAAAGTCCCAGGAAGCGATCGAAAGAGTGGAGGTACTCTTGAATTCCATTGGCTGTCACGATGGAAATGTGTCTATAGTTGCTGCAAAGAACACAGGGGAGGCCCATGAAATTGCTCAACAAGTGTCAATGAGTGGACAAAAAGCTAGACACTTTTTGAAGAAAGTTTCCCAAGGAAAGCCAAGTCGATATGATGCTCAAAGCAGCTCCAACCAGCAGGCAGGTAACCTTTGGGAGCTTTGGAAGGAGTTATGCAAAGCTACTACTGACAATGATTCAAATGGCGAGCTTGCAAACAAGCGCAAGCAAGTTTCGGCCCATTTTGATAAAATGGTCAAGCTTATGAGCCTTAACAGCACAACAGAAGAACAACGGCAATCATTTCAAGAAGCTTTGGCAGATTTTACCAAGGTCTTCACCCTTTCTTGGGGTGAAAATAACATCACACATTACATGGTAAGTCATTCATGGTGTATTCATTACAAGGGATTGTTTTTATTTACTAATGTGGATCGTTTGCTCATGTGAACAACATATCTTGTTTGCGCATGGTGCATTTTTTATGCACAAGTATGGATCGCTTGAAATTTTTAGCACTCAAGGCATGGAGAAGTCCCATTATCGAGCAAGGGGAGTGTACTTCAAAAATACTCGACATGGTGGTGGAATGATGCAATCCAATTATTTGGAGGAGATGTTCAACTGGTTTTTTCGCACAACATTTGCTCGTAAGCTCACAATGGAGCGTGCGCGACAATCCAAGATTTCTATTGAAGTGCGCAAATGGAGTCGTCAAGAGCATAGCAACAAGTGGCAAATGTCGCAAGGTCCCACCAAGCATGCTGCATGGCGGCGATGTAGAGTGCGACAAGGATCAAAGTGGATACTGTGCGAGTCACTAAACGTGAACGCAGGGTCCAACTCTTAGCGACATGTTTATTTAAAAAATAATACTTCTTTTAAAAAAATTAGTGTGAACAGGGCCCTTTTTAAATGGGCCCTTATAAATATTGCATGCTCTCATAAATCACTCATTTCTTAAGAACAAGTGAGCTCTTACCAACGAAATGGCGCGCACCAAACAAACCGCGAAAGAGCATCCGCCTACCAACAAAAACACCCTCCAAGGATGTGAGAAGCCGTCATGGCTTAAAGGCACAAGAAAACGGCCACGAACACCTGGCCGTTCCAGGAACTCTTCTGGTAGTGGGCATGGTGGTAGGGCACGAGACTCATCAAGGACTGTTGAATCTCCACCTCCTCAAGATATAACACCTAGAAAGAGAATGAAGCAACGTGCCCAATGCTGGAGAGAAGCAGAGGGCCAGCAAACATCAGAGTCCGATAGGAAGCAGCCGTCGCGTCCCCAATCACAAGCAGGACCATCCAAGACTCGGGGGGTCAATACAGACATCGAATCAGAGAGTGAGCCACCATGGTTGCGAGAAAACATACCGCGCACACATCGGGTGGCCGTTGGGGGGAAGACATTGCCTCAAGGCAAGGGAGCTCTCCCCACATGACAAGATTGGCAACCAAGGGAAGAGGAAGAATCCGAACAGGCTGCAGAACCAGCCCCTAAGCATGTAAACAGACGCAAGTCTAAGTTTTTCAAGAAGCCTTCACGCCGCCCGCCAGCAAATGTGCAAGTGCCCCCAAGACAACCGCAGCGGCGTCGAAAAATAGCAAGGGCACTTGCAGAAATCCGCCACTACCAAAAGACGACGGAGCTCTTGATTCGACGTGCCCCCTTTGCTCGCACTGTGAAGGAAGTGCTTCAAAGCTATGGAAATCAGTATAGAATGCAAGCAATAGCGCTAGAGGCTATTCAAGAAGCTGCAGAGGCCCACATCATTTCAGTGTTGGAAGATACCAACCTATGTGCCATTCATGCAAAGCGAGTGACAATACAACCAAAAGATATGCAGCTTGCACAACGATTGCGACGAGACTTCGAGCATTAGCCGAAGTTACCCCTCTTTTTGTATTGCACACCCTTATCTTTGTAATGATTTGACTTTCCAATGACAATATGATCAACAGTTGTGTCTACTCTGTCTATTACCTTTGTAATTTCAAGTTCTGTATGTAATTGTAGTCAATTTCAGTAAATTTGTGCATTTTAAGTAACCTTAGGGGTAGATAAGCCTACAAGGAGCAGAAAAAGGCCTGGCCACAAGGGCGCGCAAATGGCCCATCCAAAACTGATGGATGGGCCATTTGCGCGCCCTTGTGGCCAGGCCTTTTTCTGCCCCTTGTAGGCTTATCTACCCCCAAGGGTACTTAAAATAACCAAATTTACTATAACCTATTGGTTTTGCATCAATATTTTATATGGATCCTTATGGACACCTTTTTTTGGTCATTTCAAGCTTTGAATTCCTTATAGGATATCAAAACAAATAACATATTGGGAAACCAAGTGTCCAATGTAATTTGACTTTTTGGTGCAAGGGTGTGTGTAGTAGGTAGAACTAAAGCAAGTGATAGTTTGCTGGAAACTTCATTTCATAATTGATTTGAGCTTTTCTAGTGTCCTTGAGTGTGAACATATACTGGAATTTCCATAAAAAGGTTGCATTTAAATGAATGATGCAAAACCAATCCATTGCAATAAATTTGTGCTTTTTAAGTACCCTAGGGGGTAGATTGGCCTATAAGGGGCAAAAAAATGCTTAGCCACAAGGGCGCGCAAATGGCCCATCCAAAACTGATGGATGGGCCATTTGCGCGCCCTTGTGGTCAGGCATTTTTTGCCCCTTATAGGCTAATCTAACCCCCTAGGGTACTTAAAAATCACAATTATACTCAAATTGACTGCAATCACATACCTTGAAATAACAAAGTCAAAAAACAATTCATATCACCAATTGAAACAATTTTCAAGATTGACAAATCAGATTGAAAATAATTTGCAATATAGAGAGACAATTTCAAATATTTTTTATTCCTTCTAGCACGGTGATTTTACATCATGTATCTGAGGAGTTCAGAAATTTTTTGACCATTTCCTGGCGCCTATTTTGCGCGTAAGGAAACTCCCCAGTCAAGAGGGACTGCGCTATGGCATTTGGGCCAGTTGAGCCAATGGAAGCATGTATCCCTATCTGGGCAAGCACTTTACCACGAAAGCCAGTGCCAAACGCTGTGCATACAAGGGATCTACGCACTAGGAACACTTGATGCGCAGTTTGAGCAATGGTAATCAAACACAAAAACTTGCTCAAAGCTTTTAACGACCAAGTCATAAAATGGGCTTGGGGAGTAAATTCATTATGGATAATGGCCACATCGCCAGGGGGGAGTTGTCCGAGGTAATGCGCAAGGGAAGCTTGAGGTCCAAAGCCCGTCCGCTTGCCACCCGTCGTTGCAGCAAAATCATCAACCTCCACAACATCTTGTCATAAACCAAGGAAGGTTGAGAAAAAAGACAACGAAGGATAAAATAGTAACATGAAAATTAGGATACAGTTTACCTCCTGCTACTTGTCATCTTCCTCCCTGTTGCCCTTTGCATCCAAGTCAATGGTCCCATGCACCACAGATACAAGCTTTGGATCATCAGATGGGAGGTTGCATAATGGCATAGGCATCCTAGCAGCCTCAACCTTGGCTTGCGTGGCTTGGAAATCGTCATCAGCCATGTGCAACTTCTCTGCTGCCAGGACCTCCGCACATACAACTGCAATAGTGTCAGCAACAGAGTCCCCATCTGGCAAGAGCTTGCTTTCTAGGACATCTGGCGTATTGTCTAAGGGACATTTACTGCTGTTGCATAGCACGCTCAAGCATTCATCCATGCGCAGGCCAAATGCTTTTTCCAAATCATGCAGGAACACAAACTCCTCCCCATCCACTAACACTGAGGAGAAGCAGCTAATTTCTACCTCTGGGATAGCCACATCCGTCAGTGGTAGTGGCACTGGAGTATCACTAGGGCCAACCGCAACTATGGATTTCTCAACCACTTCCTCAAGACCCCTAGGGTACTCGAGCTAGTGTGCTTTTCCTTCCGCTGCAGGGTTCATGGGGATAACCTGTTGCTCCTTGGTGTCCTTGATAAAGGACCCAACTTGAAGGTGTGGTAAGCGGAGCTCCTCCAAATTAGGTTCCTCGCTCACCAAGAAGATAAATGTTGCGAGCCGAGAAAGGTACTCCACCCCCAACTTGCGCTTCTTGAGCGCTGACACCCCAGGGGCTTGCTCGTCCAAGTAATGGCATGCATTGGTTACAATTTCTTGGGATCATTGCAACCGCTTGGCGAATGGGCGATCACCTTTGTGTATATAGCGCAAAAGATCGCAAGGCACCCAGATCCCTGCATGTGGGGGGATAGATACAGAATATTTTATGATGTGCTCCTCCATGAACGCAGAAATCTCCTCAAATGCATCCATGTGAAGGGCAACTGTGGCGTCAAGGTTAGGGAGACGAGTAAAAAAGGTGTGGAGGTCCAACTTCCCTTTGTATTTGGTGTCCTCGAGGAAGTGGATGAAGCGTGACAAAGGGGTGGATGTGGGTACAGATGCAAAGGCTGTGGCAGCATCCATGTTTAGCCTAGAGTGGAGGAGCTCAGGAGTTGCAAAAGTGAAAATAGTGAATGAGTTAGGTGGCCCCCCTTTTATAATGTACCCTTTTTTTAAGACATTAAAAAAACAAGGCACTTTCACCAAAAAATGATTTCTCATCCCAATGCAAAACATTATATTCAAAGGCATGATTTGCCGAATCAAATCATGTTGATTACAGCAGGGATCAATATGAAAATTGCAAGAGTTACAAAGTTATAAGATCGATAGCATAGTTCCATCTATCCCCCAGTCCTCCTCGACCTTCAGTTTTTCTTCCATTCTCTTCCCAATCTGCGGACATTCATTACAATAAGCATCTAATGATCGACAAACCATGATGTATTGAAAATGTGGTGGAAGGATTCTCACCTTGTGACCTTGTAAACGAAATTGTGCTTGTTGAAGGGCCTCAAAACCCATAATAACCAAATTTTCTCGAACATTACTGAGAGTCCAATGCTTGTTCACTTGGACTGCCTCCAAAGCATTGTTGGGCACTTCACTGCAATGTCAAAGCTTGCAATAGCGCCATCTACACTCTGTAAGGGAGTCCACACTCCAAGCTTGCACATCCAACGATCATAGTAAAATTGTATGTACAAGGAGGTGCGGGATTTCAAATAGCGCATTCCAATACCTGAAGATCCAACCTTACAACGGTACCGGTCCCCGTTGTGCATGCCCTCCACAAAACCTCAGTCCTCTTCTAAAAGCCTTCTTAATTCCTCGTAATGCGCATCTTTACATACAAGCATTGTGGTAGTCTCCACAAATCCAAACTCTTTAAAAATGTGCACAAAACAATGAATAGGCAAACACCAGCTCAAGCCCAAAGCCCATAGACCTAGAAGCTTTAGAGTATTTCAAAGAGTTTTGGACATCCATTATCATCTTTTGCTTGAAAGATGCTACCGACCACAAATCTGGGACCGGCCACTCCATACTTAATAAGGAAGTTACTTTGATGGGTTCAAGCGTTCCAAATGCTTGTGTAGAAGTAGGGACAATATAGGAGTGAGAATAGAAGAAAATCCTTCTTTGAACCAGTTTGGTTGGGCAAAGATGCGGGAACATTATTGCTCCAATATCCGCATGTATAGCATTGAATGTGCCAAAGAGACTATGTAGTGGCTGCTCCTCCACCAACGTGGATGGAAATATGACTATAAATGCATGACAAATGTTAAGTATGAATCCATAATAACATTACACTGTGATTTCACACCTAGCTTTGTATTCTCAAAACATGTACTTACAATGTGTTGGAAATCGAGGTGGTTGTTGCAAGTGCATGGTTGAAATTGAGAAAACATGTTGCACAATGGCTATGGTCCCCTTGTCTTTGCGGTTCTTGAAGCCAAGGAGCTTTCCTTTCCAATGAAGATCCAAGTTTGCACGATTCCGCACACGATGAGGGCCAACAGCAGATGGTTGCATGTATACCCAAGCACCTTTGGTGAACTCTTGTGGCACCCACTCATCATCTACACCTCTAGTGTTGTGGCATGCAAGTGTTGTGACCTCATCCTTTGGTCGCCTTTGCGAAGTAGAGTTGGCCATGGTTGAGCAAAGCAAACTAGGAGGAGGAGAAGAACCTTGCTTGTTGCTACAATGTAGGTGTGATAAAGTGATATGAGAAAATGGTCAACCCTTGTGGCAATGGGAGGAGAAGGTGGACAACCCTTGCTTGGTGTGG